>NC_143037.1:8623333-8797500 GCF_057628025.1 Oncorhynchus mykiss | reverse complement strand
AAACGAGACGAGAGCAGAAAGGCTTGATTCATACCAGCCCCCCCCCCCCCCTCCCTCCAGAGAAGAGAAGAGAGAGACGAAACGAGACGAGAGCAGAAAGGCTTGATTCATACCACCCCCCCTCCCTCCAGAGAAGAGAAGAGAGAGACGAAACGAGACGAGAGCAGAAAGGCTTGATTCATACCACCCCCCCTCCCTCCAGAGAAGAGAAGAGAGAGACGAAACGAGACGAGAGCAGAAAGGCTTGATTCATACCACCCCCCCCCCCCCTCCAGAGAAGAGAAGAGAGAGACGAAACGAGACGAGAGCAGAAAGGCTTGATTCATACCACCCCCCCCCCCCCCCTCCCTCCAGAGAAGAGAAGAGAGAGACGAAACGAGACGAGAGCAGAAAGGCTTGATTCATACCACCCCCCCCCCCCTCCCTCCAGAGAAGAGAAGAGAGAGACGAAACGAGACGAGAGCAGAAAGGCTTGATTCATACCACCCCCCCCCCCCCTCCCTCCCTCCAGAGAAGAGAGAGACGAAACGAGACGAGAGCAGAAAGGCTTGATTCATACCACCCCCCCGACCCCCTCAGATCAGATCCTCAGATCTCTATTCTAACACTGTGTATAATGTCCTGTCTTCACCCTGACCTAGGGAGTAGGAGAAGGCCCGTATGCACAGATCTAGGACCAGCTCATCCTCTCCAGCACTGGGGAGAACACCAAACAGCTGACCTTAGATCAGCGGAGCGATTTACATCCTCCTATGTCACAAAGCAAGATTAGTTTAGCTGTGGCTGGCTCTTCTCCATCAATACAATCCTGTCCGCCATTACACCCCCCCCCCCCCCCCCTCCCACAAGGCTAAGACTTTCATTGGGCAAAGTGATCTGAGTAATTACTAATTACTGCTCAGAGCCTGAGAGAGAACCACATCAAGTTGTTTTGGTGGTGGTTGGTGGAACTGAAAGGTTGGATTGCCCCCTGGTGGTGATATATGTGTGTAATACATACAGGGCAGGGTAGCCTAGTAGTTAGAGCGTTGGTCTAGTAACTGGAAGGTTGCAAGATCAAACCCCCGAGCTGACAAGGTACAAATCTGTTGTTCTGCCCCTGAACGGGCAGTTAACCCACTGTTCCTAGGCCGTCATTGAAAATAAGAATTTGTTCTTAACTGACTTGCCTAGTTAAATAAAGGTAAAACAAATAATAATAATAAATCAAACGTGACATTAAATATTGTCTGCTCTGCTGCACTCCTGGGGGGTAATTCAGGGGATGATGATCAATAGTGTGATTCACTGCTACTCAATTGGCCCTCAGGCAACACAGCTACAACGTAATGTATTTCAATGCATGACTTTCTTACGTAATAGTGTATGTGTTATATCTGAGTGTTGATTCTAGTGGGGTTAACACCAGTGGGTTTGAAATTTAGTATGGCTTTATGATATATGTCATGTACTCACTTGGTCACTTGGTCAAGGCTACATGACTGAAAGCAACAACAATGCTGTGTGACTAGCAAACACAGTCATAGGTGTTACTGGTAACTCAAACATTTACTGGGAAATCAATATAGAAAATAATGCTTCACACCATACAGTGTTAAAACAACAACCCAAAACAAGTTACTGTAATGCCATAGTTGTTCATTCTCTAACACCGAGAAAGTGTAACAGCATCAATTCATATAAAGTGTTAATTTAAGTCGGAGTTAGGGACCCACACTCTCAGGGTGTTAGTACAGTATCAGCACTTTGAAAAGTGTTAGTTTAACACATTTCATTTCTAAGAAAGTGTTCAAATGTAAAACCGTCTGTGTTAAAATTCCGATCTCAAATCTGCTGTGCCCCCCCCCGTTTGTAATAGCGTTAGGAAAGGAGGAAGAGGGAGAGACAATTGAGACATCTGCGACGTTTGTAAACTACACATTCTCTCCACTAGCGGTTCTTGGAACAGGACAGGAAGGGGGATTGAGAGAGAGAGAGAGAGAGGTGGGAGTAACAGAGACAGAAACACAACCCTGTTTTAAAGACCCCAACAGACCCGTTTCCGTTTCACACTGCCGCGTCAGGGTGATGCGCGCAAGGTTGGTGGCAGAACATCAACCTCTTAGAGTGAAGGCAAAAAAAACATCTATCTATTTACATGTTGCGTATGAGTACATTTCACACTACTCTGGGATAATAATTGGAATCGTATGAATGTCCTGCTTAATATAATGTTTGTGTCATCATCGCAAATCAACTGCATTATACTTAAGAGACAGTTCAACACCAACCTGTAAAATGGCTCTTTGGCTAGCTTTTGCTACAGCCTATGTCAATGAGCGTTAGCATTCTAGCTAACAACTAATGCATCCAAAATAGTTATTTTGCAAAGATCACAACCAAATAATCTTAGAGACTGTTCAAGCTGGAATCAAACCATCAGTGTAAGCGTATGAGAACATCCCCCCCCAAAAAAGTGATTTTGTCTAGAGGAAATAGAACTGTAAATCTAGGCGATGTTGAACAGGCGCAGATGGCCATGGCTTTATTACTGCAGCCAAGAGTCTCGCGCATCTGTGCATGACGTCAGTGTGTCGTGTCCTGGAAAGGAGTCTCTATAAGAAACAATAATTGGCCAATTCACACGGCATGGTTTTAAAAAAGTGTTCGAGTCTCTTGACTTTATGTGTCATTTTGATTAATCTGTAGCCAATAAAAAATATATATATATTTAGCCTGCTTCATCGGTTAACGTCACAGCTCTTTCCTCATTCAGAATCTGAAGGAAGATGAGCTCACGTTATTTCAGAGGCGGGCGGACAGCGATACTGCGTGTGTGCCTGATTGTGTAGCCGGCTGGTAGGCAAGTCTTTGCTGGGTTCCGTGTCTCGATGCTAGGAATGGAGGAATTTGTCACCGACGAGGAAGAGCCATGGTACGACCAGCAAGATCTCGAATCGGGTAAGTAACGACGCATACGAGAACGCCGTTTGCAGCCAACCGCATCCCGTATGTCAATGCACGGGGTAGCGGTTCGTTATTGGCGAGCTCAGATGTTCTTCCCAGACAAAGGCCTTTATGATCGAAGGCTTCTAGAGATCAGTTTGCGAAGGTACATTTGTCCGTGCATCTTGACAAATGGTAATGGCACTGCTCTTCGAAATCTGCAGCCGCAGTTTAATATTTTGCTTCTTTCTGACATCAAGTTATTGAAGGGATTCCTAGGGCCTTTCTGACGTGGATTGGGGAAATCATTTCTCTGCTGTTGTCACAATATTGCAAGAAGAACCAAATACTCTGCAGTGGTCTGTTGGTGATTGCAAACAATGGATTATAATATTACTATCTAATAAATTAACCATAAATAGAAGTTAGGAGATTTCGGCTGTCATCGCAGCAATGCAATTGTTCTTTACAGGTTGCAATAATGATTAGGGATCACTTAACCTTGTTTATGCAGTCAATTGGGTTTTTGTTGATTTCCTCATTCAATCATTACATATGATGAATGTGGTGACTTTCAAGGCCTGTAGACTGTCATGTCCATGTCCCCATAATTCAATAAGAACTGAACATGTCAGTTGAACATAATCCATAAGAAAGTGATTGGTTGAGACAAAGAGCATACATGGGCCAAAAAAAGCCATGAAACAGGCTTGATTTGCAGACTTGCTGATCCACCAGAATAGTTAATGAGCCAGAGATTATTTCGGTGCCCACAACGTTTTCCCACAATGCAGCATAATTCACAGTATGCTGCTGTAAATATACAGGGTAATACAGTATTTACTGTAAAATTGTATTGTTCAATTTTACAGCAGTGTAGCGGAGCACCATTGAGCCCTGATAATACATTGCTCTTTACAGTACTGTACTGCAATATATAATTACAGTAGCTAACTGTGTTGCTGTAAATTTACAGCCATTTGTTAGTGTACTGTTTTAAGTCACTAGGCTATTCCCCAAATATATATTTTTTTGCAATAGGCTAGTCAACTACGGTCCAGGCCTTGTGCATCACTTCCGTTCAACATTCATTCTATGGGACCATATATGATATTTGCATAGAGATAACCTACTTGACCTGGGTCATATAGATTGTGTGAACACCATCATTCAGCGGATCCGCTATTAGTCTGAATTCAATTTGTATTTATTATGGATCCCCATTAGTTCCTGCCAAGGCAGCAGCTACTCTTCCTGGGGTTTATTAGGGATCCCCATTAGTTCCTGCCAAGGCAGCAGCTACTCTTCCTGGGGTTTATTAGGGATCACCATTAGTTCCTGCCAAGGCAGCAGCTACTCTTCCTGAGGTTTATTAGGGATCACCATTAGTTCCTGCCAAGGCAGCAGCTACTCTTCCTGGGGTTTATTATGGATCCCCATTAGTTCCTGCCAAGGCAGCAGCTACTCTTCCTGAGGTTTATTAGGGATCACCATTAGTTCCTGCCAAGGCAGCAGCTACTCTTCCTGGGGTTTGTTATGGATTCCCATTAGTTCCTGCCAAGGCAGCAGCTACTCTTCCTGGGGTTTATTATGGATCCTCATTAGTTCCTGCCAAGGCAGCAGCTACTCTTCCTGGGGTTTATTATGGATCCCCATTAGTTACTGCCAAGGGAGCAGCTACTCTTCCTGGGGTTTATTATGGATCCCCATTAGTTCCTACCAAGGCAGTAGCTACTCTTCCTGGGGTTTATTATGGATCCCCATTAGTTCCTGCCAAGGCAGCAGCTACTCTTCCTGGGGTTTGTTATGGATTCCCATTAGTTACTGCCAAGGCAGCAGCTACGCTTCCTGGGGTTTGTTATGGATTCCCATTAGTTCCTGCCAAGGCAGCAGCTACTCTTCCTGGGGTTTGTTATGGATTCCCATTAGTTACTGCCAAGGCAGCAGCTACGCTTCCTGGGGTTTGTTATGGATTCCCATTAGTTACTGCCAAGGCAGCAGCTACTCTTCCTGGGGTTTGTTATGGATTCCCATTAGTTCCTGCCAAGGCAGCAGCTACGCTTCCTGGGGTCCAAACACATAAAGACAACTTATATTACACATAAAACAAAATATGAAACAGTACATCATTAAATGCATATCCCAAGCTGCTGATAATGTATGTATGTAATAATGTATGTAATAACATGTAATAACAACTTTGCACCTCTTGCCAGCATTAGGGCGATTTCATATCTCTCCCCTCTTCCTCACTACATCGCTCTTTTTCTCTTTGCCTCGCTCCTTGCCTCTCGCTTCTCTCGCTCCTTGCCTCTCGTTTCTCTCGCTCCCTGCCTCTCGCTTCTCTCGCTCCCTCCCTCTCGCTTCTCTCGCTCCCTGCCTCTCGCTTCTCTCGCTCCCTGCCTCTCGCTCCCTGCCGCTCGCTCCCTGCCTCTCGCTCCCTGCCTCTCGCTTCCTGCCTCTCGCTCCCTGCCTCTCGCTTCTCTCGCTCCTTACCTCTCGCTTCTCTCGCTCCCTGCCTCTCGCTTCTCTCTCTCCCTGCCTCTCGCTTCTCTCGCTCCCTGCCTCTCGCTTCTCTCGCTCCCTGCCTCTCGCTCCCTGCCTCTCGCTCCCTGCCTCTCGCTCCCTGCCTCTCGCTCCCTGCCTCTCGCTCCCTGCCTCTCTCTTCCCTCTCTCCCTGCCTCTCGCTTCCCTCTCTCCCTGCCTCTCTCTTCCCTCTCTCCCTGCCTCTCTCTTCCTGCCTCTCGCTCCCTGCCTCTTGCTCCCTGCCTCTCTCTTCCCTCTCTCCCTGCCCCTCTCTTCCCTCTCTCCCTGCCTCTCTCTTCCCTCTCTCCCTGCCTCTCTCTTCCCTCTCTCTCTCTCCTCTCTCTCTCTCCTCTCTCTCTCTCTCTCTCCTCTCCTCTCCTCTCTCTCTCTCTCCCTGCCTCTCTCTTCCCTCTCTCCCTGCCTCTCTCTTCCCTCTCTCCCTGCCTCTCTCTTCCCTCTCTCCCTGCCTCTCTCTTCCCTCGCTCCCTGCCTCTCTCTTCCATCTCTCCCTGCCTCTCTTCCCTCTCTCCCTGCCTCTCTCTTCCCTCTCTCCCTGCCTATCTCTTCCCTCTCTCCCTGCCTCTCTTCTCTCTCTCCCTGCCTCTCTTCCCTCTCTCCCTGCCTCTCTCTTCCCTCTCTCCCTGCCTCTCTCTTCCCTCGCTCCCTGCCTCTCTCTTCCGTCTCTCCCTGCCTCTCTTCCCTCCTCTCTCTTCCCTCTCTCCCTGCCTCTCTCTTCCCTCTCTCCCTGCCTCTCTCTTCCCTCTCTCCTCCCTCTCTCCCTGCCTCTCTCTTCCCTCTCTCCCTGCCTCTCTCTTCCCTCTCTCCCTGCCTCTCTCTTCCCTCTCTCCCTGCCTCTCTCTTCCCTCTCTCCCTGCCTCTCTTCCCTCTCTCCCTGCCTCTCTCCCTGCCTCTCTCTTCCCTCTCTCCCTGCCTCTCTCTTCCCTCTCTCCCTGCCTCTCTCTTCCCTCTCTCCCTGCCTCTCTCTTCCGTCTCTCCCTGCCTCTCTCTTCCCTCTCTCTTCCCTCTCTCCCTGCCTCTCTCTTCCCTCTCTCCCTGCCTCTTTCTTCCCTCGCTCCCTGCCTCTCTCTTCCCTCGCTCCCTGCCTCTCACTTCCGTGCCGTGCATCACTCATTCCTAATCTCTCTATCACTTCATCTCTTTGTTCCAATTATTAGGATATCTGCCAAAGGCTGAGAGCAGATGATGCATTTGCATTTGAGTCATTTAGCAGAAGCTCTTTTCCAGAGCAACTTACATGAGCAATTTAGAGTTAAGTGCCTTACTCAAGGTCACATCGACAGAGTAGTTACCTAGTCGGCTCGGGGATTCGAACTAGGTAATGCTTTGACCCTGCTCTTGATCTGGTCATATATACACACACACACACACACACACACACACACACTACACCAGTGGAGGCTGCTGAGGGGAGGGTGGCTCATAATAATGTCTGGAATGGTGCAAATGGAATGGCATCAAACCATGTTTACCATTCCACTTACTCTGCTCCAGCCATTTCTTAAAATATTTCTATTTATTTGACCTTTTGTTTAACTAGGCAAGTCGTTTAAGAACAAATTCTTATTTACAATGGCGGCCAAACCTGGACAACGCTGGGCCAATGCGCCCTACAGGACTCCTGGGTGTGATACAGCCTGGATTACCATGGGCCCGTCCTCCCCAATTAAGGTGCCACCAGCCTCCTGTGCACACTATACACACTATATACACACACACACACACTATATACATACACACACACTATACACACATGTACACATGGATTTTCTACTGTATATATGTGGTGGAGTAGGGGCCTGAGGGCACACAGTCTGTGAATGTATTGTAATGTTTTTAACATTGTATAAACTGCCTTCATTTGGCTGGACCCCCAGGAAGAGTAGCTGCTGAGAGCGGGCAGGAGGGGGAACGGAGTGTGTGGGCACACAAGTAGAACTGATGAGGATATAAATAGGATATGAGGATATAAATAAAGGCTGATATATCTCCACTTTATTCAGAAAGAAGAAGAGTGGAGGAAAGGGAGAATACAGGGTCTTGGAGAAAGAGAGAGACAGTAGAAGATTAAAGGAGGAAGACAGGATGAGACATGAAAGAGAGAGGAGAAAGATCAGAAGAGAACAAGCCCCATTTCTCTCTCTCATTCTCTGCGCCCAGCCTTCCTCTCTGCGCCCAGCCTTCCTCTCTGCGCCCAGCCTTCCTCTCCGCACCCAGCCTTCCTCTCTGCACCCAGCCTTCCTCTCTGCGCCCAGCCTTCCTCTCTGCACCCAGCCTTCCTCTCTGCACCCAGCCTTCCTCTCTGCGCCCAGCCTTCCTCTCTGCGCCCAGCCTTCCTCTCTGCACCCAGCCTTCCTCTCTGCACCCAGCCTTCCTCTCTGCGCCCAGCCTTCCTCTCTGCGCCCAGCCTTCCTCTCTGCGCCCAGCCTTCCTCTCTGCGCCCAGCCTTCCTCTCTGCGCCCAGCCTTCCTCTCTCCGCCCAGCCTTCCTCTCTGCACCAGCCTTCCTCTCTGCGCCCAGCCTTCCTCTCTGCGCCCAGCCTTCCTCTCTGCGCCCAGCCTTCCTCTCTGCGCCCAGCCTTCCTCTCTGCGCCCAGCCTTCATCTCTTCACATCTCTCTGGTGCATCCTGTTTTCATCAGAGGTGCTATTTAGCCAGAAGGTTTGGCAGATTGAGATGTGCTTAATGATCAGATGAAGAAGAGAACCTCCATGTTTAGCATCAAAGCAGGCATTTATTGATGCAATGAGGCAACCTGCTGTTCCATACCGTGAGGGATCAGCAAACGTGTTCCATCTACAATACAGACGCAGACATTTCCATGCCTTCTATAAACACAACGCAAGGAGAAAAACATATCAACGATCATGCTTGGAATCCTTTGTAAAAACAGACCCAAGGCGGGCTCTAGACCAAACTCTGAGCTGAAGCTATGTGCCCAGACCAGCTGTTGGGACCTGATTGGTTAGCAGAGCTGGACTCTACATTTAATGACCGGGTTGTAACGCCGCCTACCTGCTGTTATTACAGCTTTACCATCTCTTCAACAACCACCTCTCTACGTCTCCAGACACACACTGTCTTTCCTTGTTATCCTGCAGATAACAATTTACGGATGCATCATTTGTACACAGAATTTGAGCTTACTATGGGATTGACTGAAGACTGCAGGTGAAGTCGTACTGCAGGGGGTTGGCCTGCTTCACAGCTTTTCTGCAAGGAAAGGAAAGTAGGAAGGAGAGAAGGAGGACAAAACAGGGAGAGGTCCTGTTTTCCATATTCCTGTGACTCCTATGGGAGATATGTAACTATAAAAACAACACACTGCTCAGAAAGGCTGGGCACATTCCAAACCAGGGGTGTTTCCTTTCACGTGTGCACACACGCACACACACATGCGAACGCACACCGGTTACAGTTGTATTACATGTATTTCTGCAGCCAACAGTTCTGTGTCGTTTCAATGTTTGACTCCCCAGCACTAAGCCCCAACTGATCTGATTACAGGGCTCAGAGACAGTGGCTCTGATACCCAGACTGTACTGTTTTGTGTGTGTACGTGTGTGTCAGTTGGTTGTGACAGGAGTGTGAATCTTCCCATGAGGACAATATGTCAGTGTATCTGACACTGCTGAAACATCACAAAAGAAAACCATAGAATTGGCCTGATAGCCTATGCAGGAAATGCACACAATCCAATCCATTATGTGTCAGTCACTGGGTCTGGGTGGTGATGTCGTCCTTCATGGGGGAGTTGACTTCCTGGTGTCCTTGTTTGGAGACAGTGGTCTGTGGAGGGTATTGATTAGGATGTTTAATGTTGCAGAGAAACACAGTGCTCACCTCGCTCCCTCGCTCTCTGTCCCTCACGCTCTCTGTCCCTCACGCTCTCTGTCCCTCACGCTTTCTCTCGCTCTCTGTCATCTCTCATTCCCCTCAACACCCACTGTGGGACTCACCCCCCTGTCGTAACGTTTGCTGTCATTAAATGTGAAGACGGTTATATTTATCAAATCAATTCTCTGTGTCATTAAACTAATAATCACAGAATAGTAATTAACTAGGAAGTCAGGGCACCATGGGAAAATTGTTGTATAGAGTTTCAATTTCCCAAATATAACTCGTCAGATATTTTATTATCTTAGCGATTACAGTTTTTTATTAATGTATGTTACCTCATCAGTCTCATTACTAAATGTCACAAACCCTTGGCACAAACACTAACAGATCATGAATCAGCGATTTTACAAATTGGCTTAATTATATATTTACTAAGTAACTAATCACTCACAGAATTACATAAACACACACATAAATAGGTCATAAATTGGTTACTGACATGATAGGAAATTCCCTAGTTGGCTAAGCCAATGACGGCTTGGTAGACAAAGGAAAGGGGTGGGGCCAGGAAAAGAGCGGGAAACTCAGAGAGGATTCACAAAAATACAGTTGATAACTACACTCATGAAATGCTAATACGTTGAACATGAACAACTGCTCATTAGAAAATAAATAGCAATTTACATATTTACGAGTGTATGCCTATGTTGTCTCTCTCTGTGATCACCAGTCCGTCTACTGGATAATAGTCAGTTGACAGAAAGCCTCTGGTTTGTCCACTAGAGATCAAAGTCTGTCGTAGTTGTAGGTTGTTATAATGGATACGTCAGAGTGCCATTCGGGAAATATTCTTAGAACGGATGTGTTTACCAGACTGAAGAATTTTAACAGCTGCAGACTCAATAATTGGTCTTTGGTTTGTAGATTTTGTCACCATTTCAGCGTGGGGGATGATCTCTACGTTCTCTGGTCTTGTCCTTTTGGTAGAGTTGTAGTTTGAACCATTTCACACACCAGCATCACCCGGCGTGTTTTGGTTAGGAGTCGTAGCCATCTCAACGTGGGGACCCTGCCCCGGCGTGTTTTGTTTAGGAGTGGTAGCCATTTCAACGTGGGGACCCTGCCCCGGCGTGTTTTGGTTAGGAGTGGTAGCCATTTCAACGTGGGAATCCTGCCCCGGCGTGTTTTGGTTTGGACTGGTAGCCATTTCAACGTGGGAATCCTGCCCCGGCGTGTTTTGGTTAGGAGTGGTAGCCATTTCAACGTGGGGATCCTGCCCCGGCGTGTTTTGGTTAGGAGTGGTAGCCATTTCAACGTGGGAATCCTGCCCCGGCGTGTTTTGGTTTGGACTGGTAGCCATTTCAACGTGGGGATCCTGCCCCGGCGTGTTTTGGTTAGGAGTCGTAGCCATTTCAACGTGGGGATCCTGCCCCGGCGTGTTTTGGTTAGGAGTCGTAGCCATTTCAACGTGGGGATCCTGCCCCGGCGTGTTTTGGTTAGGAGTCGTAGCCATTTCAACGTGGGGATCCTGCCCCGGCGTGTTTTGGTTAGGAGTCGTAGCCATTTCAACGTGGGGATCCTGCCCCGGCGTTATCTTGACTAAATGTACATTTTGCCACAAGTCCTTTTTATTAGAAAAGGGGGCGTTCCGTGACGTCGATGTAAATGTCTGTGCTCACGGGGTGTGGTTAAAACTTTAAATTAAAACAATGATCTTGTTTAGAAGGCTAACATCACATTTCATCTTCTCACAAATAGTTTTTAATATTTGATGATATATTTTATACAACATTTAGATGTAAACCCCATAATTGAGAAGTGGAACACAACCAAAGACGCAGTAATGTGTGTTCCCTGTCCTTCATGAGATCACCAACGAAACAAACTCGACATGACTGTCCCATAAGTGTCCACGGACCACTCCAACTGCTTGGAATACAGAAATGCTGTTCAATTATTAAACTTTGATGTCCAAGTGTCTCTCCCTCTCTCTCCCTCTCTCTCTCTCTCTCTCTCTGTGTTCCACAGTTACATTCCTATCTCCTATACTACTTAACCCAGAGGTATTTTACGACGTCATAAACCGTCCCCCTCTTCCTCTGCAGGAGAGAGAGAGGACCCACTGCAACCTCCTTCAGATCTTCACAGGAGAGTTATGACACCCCTCTCAACACCCACTGTGGGACTCGTCCCCCTCTCAACACCCACTGTGGGACTCGTCCCCCTCTCAACACCCACTGTGGGACTCATCCCCCTCTACTCATCCCCCTCTCAACACCCACTGTGGGACTCGTCCCCCTCTACTCATCCCCCTCTCAACACCCACTGTGAGTCTCATCCCCCTCTACTCATCCCCCTCTGAACACCCACTGTGGGACTCGTCCCCCTCTGAACACCCACTGTGGGACTCGTCCCCCTCTGAACACCCACTGTGGGACTCGGCCCCCTATTCTATACACACGGTCCTTTCTAATAGGCCCTTTTCTGTGATACACGGTCCCTTGTCCCATTCTAATAGGCCCTATTCTATGCACACGGTCCCTTGTCCCATTCTAATAGGTTACACACGGTCCCTTGTCCCATTCTAATAGGCCCTATTCTGTTACACACGGTCCCATTCTAATAGGCCCTATTCTGTTATACACAGTCCCTTGTCCCATTCTAATAGGCCCTATTCTGTTACACACGGTCCCATTCTAATAGGCCCTATTCTGTTACACACGGTCCCTTGTCCCATTCAAATAGGCCCTATTCTGTTATACACGGCCCCTTGTCCCATTCTAATAGGCCCTATTCTGTTACACACGGTCCCTTGTCCCATTCTAATAGGCCCTATTCTGTTACACACGGTCCCTTGTCCCATTCTAATAGGCCCTATTCTGTTACACACGGTCCCATTCTAATAGGCCCTATTCTGTTATACACAGTCCCTTGTCCCATTCTAATAGGCCCTATTCTGTTACACACGGTCCCATTCTAATAGGCCCTATTCTGTTACACACGGTCCCTTGTCCCATTCAAATAGGCCCTATTCTGTTATACACGGCCCCTTGTCCCATTCTAATAGGCCCTATTCTGTTATACACGGTCCCATTCTAATAGGCCCTATTCTGTTATACACGGCCCCTTGTCCCATTCTAATAGGCCCTATTCTGTTATACACGGCCCCTTGTCCCATTCTAATAGGCCCTATTCTGTTATACACAGTCCCTTGTCCCATTCTAATAGGCCCTATTCTGTTACACACGGTCCCATTCTAATAGGCCCTATTCTGTTACACACGGTCCCTTGTCCCATTCAAATAGGCCCTATTCTGTTATACACGGTCCCATTCTAATAGGCCCTATTCTGTTATACACGGCCCCTTGTCCCATTCTAATAGGCCCTATTCTGTTACACACAGTCCCTTGTCCCATTCTAATAGGCCCTATTCTGTTACACACAGTCCCTTGTCCCATTCTAATAGGCCCTATTCTGTTACACACAGTCCCTTGTCCCATTCTAATAGGCCCTATTCTGTCATACACGGTCCCTTGTCCCATTCTAATAGGCCCAGTCGTGAAATAGGAATTGGTTAAGTAACATTCAACGTAGGGTTGAATGTGCTGTGCATATTGCCGGAAGGGTCAACACCCGTTCACAGATACCTGTGTAGTAGCAGAGGCCCCACAGGAGTTAATTAGCTGTGAGTGCAGCAGGCAGGTATATGTATAAAGCCCATGTCAGAGAGGAGCTGGTAGCAGCCTGCTTTTCTCCTCATTAGTTTAATTGAGGGAAGATGACAAGACAGGACAAGACGATAAGAAAGAGGAGACCGCATGGTTGAAAAGCAAGCACTGGAACAACATTGTGTGGGTGTGAGCGTGAGCTTGCCATCTCTCCTGTCTGTTCTTTCTGTTTCTGAACACTCTTCAAAACAACCAACATACTGTGTTCTCTCTCGTTGAAGATCAGATTCTGATTAGAATGAAGTCTGATTATCGAATAACTGAAGTGTTGATCAGTGATCCCATTGTTCATCACTCTCAACCTACAGAGTTTTTACTGTCAGCTCAGTCTCTACAATAAGAGTGATGGTGTTTCCATTGAGTTGTTGTGTGTTGTCCCTTCCCAGATTTGACCACAGGTCCCAAAACACTAAACATATCTCGCTGCTGTGTCAGACCTGAAAATAAAGACTATGAATCCGACTGATTCACTCTGAAGGCAGAATACAGTCCCTTCCACTTCTGTTCGACCCCTGATTGATGAGAATATCTGTCAATTAGTTTTTTTCCCTACTCTGCACCATTTTACCATAAAATGAGAGAGAGAGAGAAGTATTCTAGTCTAGACTTATTCTTAGTGTCTTGTATTGCTTCACTACTAGAACAGTGTTCTTCATTCCTGTTCCAGGGTGTACATGTCTACGAGCTTTTGTTTGAGGCCACACTATGCTTGCATGTGAATAAAATGCATAATCTGACAGCATCTTCATATCCTGTCACTTTCTACTTTAGACATTAGCATCCCCTCCGCCTTGCTGCAGAGAGACACACTGCATAATATATAGACTCTGGAGAAGCGGTGTCTTGTCTTCTGATGATCTTGGCATGATGATCGCAGATCTTCACTGACTGAGATACAAGCGTCAAAGATCTCAGATCTTCACTGACTGAGATACAAGGGTCAAAGATCTCAGATCTTCACTGACAGAGATACCTTTTCTTTCTAGTGTTGTCTCTCTCTCTCCCCCTTTGTCTCCAGAATGAGCTTGTTCATCTGTGTATGTCAGGGAGGAATGAAGGTGGAATATGTTAATTTTTTTGTTCAAAAAAATGTACTCCCTTTTCCATATCCAATTGCGATCTTGTCTCGTCATCCCCAATGGAGGGCGAAGGTCTCGTCATCCCCAATGGAGGGTGAAGGTCTCGTCATCCCCAACGGAGGGCGAAGGTCTCGTCATCCCCAACGGAGGGCGAAGGTCTCGTCATCCCCAACGGAGGGCGAAGGTCTCGTCATCCCCAACGGAGGGCGAAGGTCGAGTCATGCGTCCTACAAAACATGACCCGCCAAGCCCACTCTGCTTCTTAACACCCGCACACTTAACCCATAAGAATAGGGCCTATTAGAATGGGACAAGGGACCGTGTGTATAGAATAGGGCCTATTAGAATGGGACAAGGGACCGTGTGTATAGAATAGGGCCTATTAGAATGGGACAAGGGACCGTGTGTATAGAATAGGGCCTATTAGAATGGGACAAGGGACCGTGTGTATAGAATAGGGCCTATTAGAATGGGACAAGGGACCGTGTGTATAGAATAGGGCCTATTAGAATGGGACAAGGGGCCGTGTATAACAGAATAGGGCCTATTAGAATGGGACAAGGGGCCGTGTATAACAGAATAGGGCCTATTAGAATGGGACAAGGGACCGTGTGTATAGAATAGGGCCTATTAGAATGGGACAAGGGACCGTGTATAACAGAATAGGGCCTATTAGAATGGGACAAGGGACCGTGTATAACAGAATAGGGCCTATTAGAATGGGACAAGGGGCCGTGTATAACAGAATAGGGCCTATTAGAATGGGACAAGGGGCCGTGTATAACAGAATAGGGCCTATTAGAATGGGACAAGGGACCGTGTGTATAGAATAGGGCCTATTAGAATGGGACAAGGGACCGTGTGTAACAGAATAGGGCCTATTAGAATGGGACCGTGTATAACAGAATAGGGCCTATTTGAATGGGACAAGGGACCGTGTGTATAGAATAGGGCCTATTAGAATGGGACCGTGTATAACAGAATAGGGCCTATTTGAATGGGACAAGGGACCGTGTGTATAGAATAGGGCCTATTAGAATGGGACAAGGGACCGTGTATAACAGAATAGGGCCTATTAGAATGGGACAAGGGACCGTGTATAACAGAATAGGGCCTATTAGAATAGGACAAGGGACCGTGTATAACAGAATAGGGCCTATTAGAATGGGACAAGGGACCGTGTGTATAGAATAGGGCCTATTAGAATGGGACCGTGTATAACAGAATAGGGCCTATTTGAATGGGACAAGGGACCGTGTGTATAGAATAGGGCCTATTAGAATGGGACAAGGGACCGTGTGTATAACAGAATAGGGCCTATTAGAATGGGACCGTGTATAACAGAATAGGGCCTATTTGAATGGGACAAGGGACCGTGTATAACAGAATAGGGCCTATTAGAATGGGACAAGGGGCCGTGTATAACAGAATAGGGCCTATTAGAATGGGACAAGGGACCGTGTATAACAGAATAGGGCCTATTAGAATGGGACAAGGGACCGTGTGTATAGAATAGGGCCTATTAGAATGGGACAAGGGACTGTGTGTAACAGAATAGGGCCTATTAGAATGGAACAAGGGACCGTGTATAACAGAATAGGGCCTATTAGAATGGGACAAGGGACCGTGTGTAACAGAATAGGGCCTATTAGAATGGGACAAGGGACCGTGTGTATAGAATAGGGCCTATTAGAATGGGACAAGGGACCGTGTATAACAGAATAGGGCCTATTAGAATGGGACAAGGGACCGTGTATAACAGAATAGGGCCTATTAGAATGGGACAAGGGACCGTGTGTATAGAATAGGGCCTATTAGAATGGGACAAGGGACCGTGTGTATAGAATAGGGCCTATTAGAATGGGACAAGGGACCGTGTGTATAGAATAGGGCCTATTAGAATGGGACAAGGGACCGTGTATAACAGAATAGGGCCTATTAGAATGGGACAAGGGACCGTGTATAACAGAATAGGGCCTATTAGAATGGGACAAGGGACCGTGTGTATAGAATAGGGCCTATTAGAATGGGACAAGGGACCGTGTATAACAGAATAGGGCCTATTAGAATGGGACAAGGGGCCGTGTATAACAGAATAGGGCCTATTAGAATGGGACAAGGGACCGTGTATAACAGAATAGGGCCTATTAGAATGGGACAAGGGACCGTGTATAACAGAATAGGGCCTATTAGAATGGGACAAGGGACCGTGTATAACAGAATAGGGCCTATTAGAATGGGACAAGGGACCGTGTATAACAGAATAGGGCCTATTAGAATGGGACAAGGGACCGTGTATAACAGAATAGGGCCTATTAGAATGGGACAAGGGACCGTGTGTATAGAATAGGGCCTATTAGAATGGGACAAGGGACCGTGTATAACAGAATAGGGCCTATTAGAATGGGACAAGGGGCCGTGTATAACAGAATAGGGCCTATTAGAATGGGACAAGGGACCGTGTATAACAGAATAGGGCTACACCACTGCATCAAAGGAAACACTGTTCAACTGACAACAGGCACCGGCCCGCCACAAGTAGTTGCTAGAGCGCGATGAGCCAAGTAAAAACCCCCAGCCAAACCCTCCCCTAACCCGGACAACGCTGGGCCAATTGTGCACCGCCTTGTAGGACTCCCAGTCACAGCCGGTTGTGAACACCAGGCTGTAGTGATGCCGCAACACTACGATGCAGTGCCTTAGGTCTCCCGAGTGGTGCAGAGGTCAAAGGTGGAATGTTTGAATGTTCTGTTTGCAAATGCTCTTAGAAGCCTGCGGAACATAGAACTGTGATGTATTCCAAATTATAAACTGGGTGGTTTGAGCCCTGAATGCTGATTGGCTGACAGCCGTGGTATATCAGACCGTATACCACAGGTATGACAAAACAGTTATTTTTACTGCTCTAATTACGTTGGTAAACAGTTTATAATAGCAATAAGGCACCTCCGGTTTGTGATGGCCAATATACCACGGCTGTATCCAGGCACTCCGAGGTTGCGTCATGCATAAGAACAGCCCTTAGCCGTGGTATATTGGCCATATACCACACCTCCACTGGCCTTATTTCTTAAGTGAATCATCATGTTACAGTATGAACAACGCTTTCTACCGTGGCTGTCATAGGGACGAGTGCAGATTCAAACTATTTTTAGTATCTTCACTGACATCACTCACGTCTTTGGACCAGCAAAGGAAAACCTTTTCCTGATGCTCTCTTATTTAGACAGTTTGTTACAGCTCTTGCTCTCAAAATGTAAAATATGTTTCTCTCCCCCCTCACTCCCTCCAACCTATCTCCTTCTCCCATGGCCCTCTCCCATCTCTAATCTCTCCCCTCCCATCCCCCTCTCTCTCCACACTTCCACCCCCCTCCATCTCTCTCCACCTCTCTCCCCTCTCTCTATCTCAATTTCAATTCCAGGGCTTTATTGGCATGGAAAACGTGTTTCCATTGCAAAAGCAAGTTAAATAGATAATAAACAAAAGTGAAATAACCAATTAAAAAAAATTAACAGTAAACATTACACTCACAAAAGTTCCAAAATAATTATGACATTTCAAATGTCATATGTGAAAATGGTTAAAGTACAAAAGGGAAAATAAATCAACATAAATATGGGTTGTATTTACAATGGTGTTTGTTCTTCACTGGTTGCCCTTTTCTTGTGGCAACAGGTCACACATCTTGTTGCTGTGATGGCACACTGGTATTTCACCCAGTAGATATGGGAGTTTATCAAAATCGGGTTTGTTTTCGAATTCTTTGGATCTGTGTAATCTGAGGGAAATATGTCTCTCTAATATGATCATACATTTGGCAGGAAGTTAGGAAGTGCAGCTCAGTTTCCACCTCATTTTGTGGGCAGTGTGCACATAGCCTGTCTTCTCTTGAGAGCCGGGTCTGCCTACGGCGGTCAGTCACAGTGGTCAAGTATTCTGCCACTGTGTATTCTTTGTTTGGGGCCAAATAGCATTCTAGTTTGCTCAGTTTTTTTTTTTTGTTCATTATTTGACACATTGGAAATAATTATATTTTTGTTTCCTCCCTCCCTCCCTCCCTCCCTCCCTCCCTCCCTCCCTCCCTCCCTCCCTCCCTCCCTCCAACTCTCTCTCTAGACCTCCACCTGGCAGCAGAGCTTGGGAAGACTCTGTTGGAGAGGAACAAGGAGCTGGAGGATTCTCTACAGCAGATATACATCACCAATGAGGAGCAGGTGCAGGAGATTGAGGTAGGAGGGCCAAGTCTCAAAAGCTCCATGGATGCATCTCAATAGTCTAAACTCTACCCACATCGAGGGGTTGGAACCTAAATTATTTTCCAATCGTTTCTTTCTGCACAAAACCATTATTATTTTTTTCAATCCGTTCTTCGGCAAAATAAAGTTTTGAACCGGTTCAAACCCCGAAACAATTTCCCTTCTGTTCCTTTTTAACCTCGGAAATCATTATTTTTATTTTGACATTTAGCTCGACATTAAATTACTTCACCCATGACTAGAGCAGCTTGTCATGGAGAGGGCAAGCTATGTACATGCATTGACATTTTGCGGGTGAGGAGAGCGCTGGGCATGAAGCGCTGGGCATCTTGTGATGACATGCATTATCTGAATTAGGCCCACATAATTATACCTACAGAGGAGCGGCTTCTATGAAAGAACTTTGAATGTCTTTGAACTTCAGAGAGTTGGCTTAACTAATGTTGGACCAGAGCTAGCCCTTGATCTTGACTCTTCGAGCTTCTACTTCTAAAAATGCACCTTTTCCAGAAACAAGTCTCTCACTGTTGCCGCTTGCTATAGACCACCCTCTGCCCCAGCTGTGCCCTCGATACTGTATGTGAATTGATTGCCCCCTATCTATCTTCTGAGCTTGTGCTACTGGGTGACCTAAACTGGGACATGCTTAACACCCCAGCCATCCTACAATCTAAGCAATCTCACACAAATTATCAATGAACCTACCAGGTACAACCCCAAATCTGTAAACACGGGCACCCTCATAGATATCATCCTAACTAACTCGCCCTCCAAATACACCTCTGCTGTTTTCAATCAAGATCTCAGCAATCACTGCCTCATAGCCTGCATCTATAATGGATCTGCGACCAAACAACCACCCCTCATCACTGTCAAATGCTCCCTAAAACACTTCTGCAAGCAGGCCTTTCTAATTGACCTTACCGGGGTATTCTGGAATGACATTGTCCTCATCCCGTCAGTAGATGATGCCTGGTTATTCTTTAAAAGTGTCTTCCTCACCATCTTAAATTAGCATGCCCCATTCAAAAAATGCAGAACTAGGAATAGATATAGTCCTTGGTTCACTCCAGACTTGACTGCCCTTGACCAGCACAAAAACATCCTTTGACGTTCTGCATTAGCATCGAATAGCCCCCGTGATGCAACTTTTCAGGGAAGTTAGTAACAAATATACACAGGCAGTTAGGAAAGCTAAGGCTAGATTTTTCAAACAGAAATGTGCATCCTGTAGTACAAACTCAAAAAAGTTCTGGGACACTGTAAAGTCCGTGGAGAATAAGAGCACCTCCTCCAAGCTGCCCACTGCACGGAAGATAGGAAACACTGTCACCACTGATAAATCCACTATAATTGAGAATTTCAAAAAGCATTTCTCTACGGCTGGCCATGCTTTCCACCTGGCTACCCCTACCCTGGTCAACTGCCCGGCACACTCCACAGCAACACGCCAAAGCCCCCACCATTTCTCCTTCACCCAAATCCAGATAGATGATGTTCTGAAAGAGCTGCAAAATCTGGACCCCTACAAATCAGCCGGGCTAGACAATCTGGACTCTCTTTCTAAAATGATCTGCCGAAATGGTTGCAACCCCTATTACTAGCCTGTTCAACCTCTCTTTCGTATCGTCTGAGATTCCCAAAGATTGGAAAGCTGCCGTGGTCATCCCCCTCTTCAAAGGGGGAGACACTATAGACCCAAACTGCTAGAGACCAAGTTAACAAACAGATTACTGACAATTTCGAATCCCACCGTACCTTCTCCGCTATGCAATCTGGTTTCAGAGCTGGTCATGGGTGCACCTCAGCCACCCTCAAGGTCCTAAACGACATCATAACCGCCATCGATAAGAGACATTACTGTGCAGCCGCATTCATCGACCTGGCCAAGGCTTTCGACTCTGTCAATCACCACATTCTTATTGGCAGACTCGACAGCCTTGGTTTCTCAAATGACTGCCTCGCCTGGTTAACCAACTACTTCTCTGATTGAGTTCAGTGTGTCAAATCGGAGGGCCTGTTGTCCGGACCTCTGGCTGTCTCTATGGGGGTGCCACAGGGTTCAATTCTTGGGCTGACTCTCTTCTCTGTTATACATCAATGACGTCGCTGATCCACCTCTACGCAGACGACACCATTCTGTATACTTCTGGCCCTTCTTTGGACACTGTGTTAACTAACTTCCAGACAAGCTTCCATACAACTCTCCTTCCGTGGCCTCCAACTGCTCTTAAATGCAAGTAAAACTAAATGCACGCTATTCAATCGATCGCTGCCCGCACCTGCCCGCCCGTCCAGCATCACTACTCTGGACGGTTCTGACTTAGAATATGTGGACAACTACAAATACCTAGGTGTCTGGTTAGACTGAAGTCTCCTTCCAGTCTCGCATTAAGCATCTCCAATCCAAAATTGGATCTAGAATCAGCTTTCTATATCGCAACAAAGCATCCTTCACTGATGCTGCCAAACATACCCTCGTAAAACTGACCATCCTACCGATCCTCGACTTCGGCGATGTCATTTACAAAATAGCCTCCAACACTCTACTCAACAAATTGGATGCAGTCTATCACAGAGCCATCCGTTTTGTCACCAAAGACCCATACACTACCCACCACTGCAACCTGTACGCTTTCGTTGGTTGGCCCTCGCGTCATACTCGTCGCCAAACCCACCGGCTCCAGGTCATCTACAAGTCTCTACTAGGTAAAGCCCCGCCTTATCTCCGCTCACTGGTCACCATAGCAGCACCCACCCGTAGCACGCGCTCCAGCAGGTATGTTTCACTGGTCACCCCCAAAGCCAATTCCTCCATTGGTCGTCTTTCCTTCCAGTTCTCTGCTGCCAATGACTGGAACAAACTGCAAAAATCACTGAAGCTGGAGACTCATATCTCCATCAGTAGCTTTAAGCACCAGCTGTCAGAGCAGCTCACAGATCACTGCACCTGTACATAGCCCATCTGTGAACAGCCCATCGTGAGCTAGGCCAGAGCTAGCTAACAAACTAGCTTGTGTGTGCAGAGTGGCACCAGAATGAAAATAAAAACACGTCTTACCTTTCTGTAGTTAATAAATCCAATGTGAAACATGATAACTGTAGTATCCTTAAATAGCATTGAAAAGGTTAATCCATTCTTCTCTCCCTAATTTCTGCCTGTAACGCCAGTAGCTACTGTAGATGATGTATTCTTCGGGGGGAGGGGGAGGGGAAGGTAGCCTACACACACTGGCAAAGATTTCAGGAAGACACTGGAATAAGTTTCATAGTGACAGTGAGGGCTTTGCATAGGCTCTTTGTTGCATTTTCTCGGATTCAGAGGTTTTGGGTTAAAGGCAGAAGACACATTCTACTTGAATACATTCAGTTGGACAACTGACAAGGTATCCCCCCTTTTCCCTAACTGTCTAAACTCTAACGTAACCTCTACCCATAAGTTAGGTGTAGATTGGATGACAATCTACCTGTTGACTGAGCAGAGTCGTAGGAAGTTGGCTCTTCTCTGCTGTGGTGGCTGGCCATAGTGCTGTGGCCTACCTAATGCCTCAGTAACTCTTTGACCCTGCTGGCTGATCCTAATCTAGTGAAATGGTTCACTGAGTTCACGACCAAGGGGTTTTCGAGTAACCAGGGGAGGGAATAGAAGTGTTGCCCTTTACCAGCAATTGCCAGAAAGCTACTATTGCCAGAAAGCATCCATCCCCCTAATGGCTTAGGGGTAGTGGAACATGCCCCCATCTGTTTGGAAAGTATTCAGACCCCTTGACTTTCTCCACATTTTGTTACGTTAGAGCTTTATTCTAAAAATGGATTTAAATGGGGTTTTTTCCCACATGAATCTACATACAACACCCCGTAATGACAGTGAGAACATTGTGCTCCAGTCATTACCACGACCCTCCTCCCCAATTAAGGTGCCACCAACCTGCTTTGGTGTGTGTGTATATATATTTTATTTTATTTATTTATTTATTTATTTATTATACAGTATGTCTCTCTCTGTGCAGTACCTGGCTAAGCAGCTGGAGGTGCTGAGGGAAATGAATGAGCAGCATGCTAAGGTGTACGAGCAGCTAGATGGGACAGCCAGAGAACTGGAGCTCACCAACCGTACCCTGGTACTGGACAGCAAGGCCTCACAACACAAAATAGAGAGGTGAGCTGGACGGACGCACATCGTCAAACGCACGTACACAAACACACTAACCCCATGTCTCTCTTCCCTGGTTCTCCCAGGTTGACTGGGACCATCGAGACCCTGCAGACCCAGGTGGAGTCTCTCTCTGGGCAGGTGGAACAGCTCCACTCCCTGGAGCTGCTCAGGGTCCGGAGGGAGAAGAGGGAACGACGCAAAACCATCGCCTCCTTCCCCTGCCTTAGGGAACTCTGCACCGCACCCAAGTGAGGACTCCTAGCAGTCACGCTCACGTCTTTGGTTACTGGATCTCAAGGTCCCTAGACTATGTATTGAGCTTGTCTGTCTGTGGCAGGTACAAGTAAAGCCAGGTGGACTCTACACGATTTTCGCTCCGATTTAGCTGTCCCAGACACGTTTTTGTGATCGGAGACAAAATCCCCATGTCGTTGCCTACTCGGGGGGGGCGGCCATCACCGAAGATCGTTTAATGTAAGCGGGTCAGAGACACAATCTGAGAGCTACCGATCCCGTCTTTGAGCCGTACCAGACGTCCCGAGATTCTCAGATGTTTAAATTTTATCGGCACAAAATCTGCAATGCTCTTATAGTGTGAGTGCGGCGATCATCAATAGCCAATGAGAGCTCGCCAGAGAAGAAGCCAGCGAGATGATCACCCAGAATGTGTAGACTCTCCAGCAGGAACCATGACTACTAGTATTAGGTGTTTTGTACTTGCCTTTTAAACCAAAGTGTCAAATCGTTTCAGCTCTGAAGTTCATGTTATTCAACTCAAAAAATATGTTGGCTAAATGTTTCAACTCTGCACGGCAGGTGTGGATGTCAGACTGGAAATATTGAGGCTGCTTTGTTCTAGCTACGTTAACAATCTGAATCGCCATCATTGTTTTTCGCGAGAGTGTGTTGGTAATCGAAAATCCTCACGACCAAGTAAATAATCTTTTAGTGTGTGAACCCCTGTCTGTGTCACATCGTTAAGTTGGCAAGACAAAAAAAAAAAACGACAGGAAAGATGGTCGTTTTAATATGAGAGGCTCAGCGATGTCAGGATTTTAGCTGATATTGTGTGGAACTGTGTGTCTCTCTCTCTCTCTGTCTGTCCGTCAGGTATGAGGATGGGTTCGTGGTGGGCCGCTCAGACAGCTTCACCTCAGAGACTAAGCGCCAGCCAGCAGAGGAGGAGAACGAGCGTCTGAGAGAGGCGGTGTCGGCGCTGCGTTCGGCCGTGAGGGCGGAGCGGGGTCGCAGGGAGGGGGCGGAGAGGGAGTGTCACGTCCTCCTGGGGGAGTTCTCTCGTCTGGAGTCACGTGTGCTGGTCAGAATCCTATTTCAACTCCATTTAATATTCATTCCAAAAGGAGTGACTCTGTTTTTTTTTATGGTTGCATGTTCTACTAAGTTGGTTCAATCCAATGAGTGATACTGATACTTGTTCTACTAAGTCTGTTCAATCCAATGAGTGATACTGATACTTGTTCCTAACTTAAATATAGTAGGACTCCTAACTCTCCCTCTTTTCTGGAAGAATAAAAAAATATTGAGTGATTGGTTTATTGACTATCTGACTGAATGATTGACTCATTGATTGATTGACAGGGTGCAGAGAGCTGCCAGGCACGGGTTCGTGAACTAGAGGCAGAGCTCCAGGAACTTCAGCAGCTCCGACGGGCGAGGACCCTCCTCCTGAGCAGCGAAGATGACGGCGTGGGCTTCACCCAGACCCTCCTCAACAACACCCCCGAGACAGACACCCTGGAGGGGGAGGGAGGAGAAGTGGGTGGAGGGTTCAGGGGGGAGGGCGAGGGGGGAGGAGGCTTAGGTGGAGAGTCGTTACCTGCCTCCAGCCCCGTCAGGAAGAGCTGCAGCGACACGGCACTGAATGCCATCGTGGCCAGGGACGCATCCGGGAGGAGAAGAGGAAGCTACGCGATCCACGCCAACAGCGTCCGTAAGAGAGGGATGTCCATCCTGAGGGAGGTGGATGAGCAGTACCACGCTCTGCTGGAGAAGTATGAGGAGCTGTTAAGGAAGTGCCGGCGCCACGAGGAGTCCCTGTGCCACGCGGGGGTGCAGACCTCGCGTCCCGTCTCCAGGGACCCCTCCATGAAGGACTGTGCCATGGGCCCCACCCCTGCACCCCCGCCCTCCCCCACCCAGTCCCCCTCCACCCCCGAGGTGATGGAGAGCATCAGTAAGCAGGTGGAGGCGGTAGATAAACGACTGGGCCAGAGCACGCCAGAGTACAAAGCTCTGTTCAAGGAGATCTTTTCTCGTATTCAGAAGACCAAGATGGACATCAAAGCTACCAAAGCCACCAAAGCAAGCAAGTCTGGCAAGTCCAGCAAATAAATTCTGATACTGGATTGGTTTGGTAGTGCAGTGCTTTTTCCATGCTCAAAGCGCTTGAGATTAGAGGAGGAATTTGTCTCGTACTCTACCGATGTGTAGCACTCATGAGTAAGCTTCTGTGTGGGGTCTGGTCTCCTGTCTGCTTCACACGAGGCTGTTGAGAGGAGAACGGCTCATAATAATGCCCGGGAACGGAGCAAATGTAATGGCATTATACTACTGGAAACCATGTGTTAGATGTATTTGATACCATTCCAAATGATTCCGCTCCAGCCATTAGATCAAACAGGACAGTTTTCACAAACCTAAGGAACCTCCTGTGGACTGCTTCTGTTACTATAGTTACCAATCAAACAATACGACACTTAAACCAATCTAATACTAATGCTATTAGCACCTGCCTAGCTTTGCCAGTGAGATCTAACACAGCTGCCTTTTGCTACCGTTACACAGGTCACACCGGTATGATAACTGTCACCCACTCCGCTATTGTCTGGGCTTGATATGCCCAGCTGGTCCCCTGACGACCAGTTCCACACATTCTCCATTCTCCTACTCAACTCAATTTTAATTTAAGGTGGAAGAAAACATACTTTCTTTATGAAACACCATTTTCCACCACCATGCTCGAGTGACTAATGCAACTTCCTGATGTTGCGCCCCAGGGGTAGACATTTTTAGGCTTTAGCCACTCCAGCATGGTCCATAACTCCAACTACCTTTTCCTTATTAGCATGAATGTTATAGTGTATGTTGCATTATTTTGACGTGTGTGTGTGTGTGTGTGTGAAATACTCACGTTGTAATGCCATACCATAGGGCAGGAGAAAATGTACACAACAACGAACCTGCAGTATACAGGAAATATAATCGATTATACCTTGTATTATTACATGTTTTACTCTTCTATTATTTCTCTATGTTCTTTCTCTCTGCGTTGTTGGCAAGGGTCCGTTAAATAAGCATTTCACTGTTAGTCCACACCTGTTGTTCACAAAGCATTTTACTGTTAGTCCACACCTGTTGTTTACGACGCATTTTACTGTTAGTCCACACCTGTTGTTCACTAAGCATTTTACTGTTAGTCTACACCTGTTGTTCACAAAGCATTTTACTGTTAGTCTACACCTGTTGTTCACAAAGCATTTTACTGTTAGTCTACACCTGTTGTTTACGAAGCATTTTACTGTTAGTCTACACCTGTTGTTCACTAAGCATTTTACTGTTAGTCCACACCTGTTGTTCACATAGCATTTTACTGTTAGTCCACACCTGTTGTTTACGAAGCATTTTACTGTTAGTCTACACCTGTTGTTCACTAAGCATTTTACTGTTAGTCTACACCTGTTGTTCACATAGCATTTTACTGTTAGTCTACACCTGTTGTTCACATAGCATTTTACTGTTAGTCTACACCTGTTGTTCACAAAGCATTTTACTGTTAGTCCACACCTGTTGTTCACAAAGCATTTTACTGTTAGTCCACACCTGTTGTTCACAAAGCATTTTACTGTTAGTCCACACCTGTTGTTTACTAAGCATTTTACTGTTAGTCTACAGCTGTTGTTTACTAAGCATTTTACTGTTAGTCTACACCTGTTGTTCACAAAGCATTTTACTGTTAGTCTACACCTGTTGTTCACAAAGCATTTTACTGTTAGTCCACACCTGTTGTTCACAAAGCATTTTACTGTTAGTCCACACCTGTTGTTTACTAAGCATTTTACTGTTAGTCCACACCTGTTGTTCACAAAGCATTTTACTGTTAGTCCACACCTGTTGTTTACGAAGCATTTTACTGTTAGTCTACACCTGTTGTTCACAAAGCATTTTACTGTTAGTCCACACCTGTTGTTCACAAAGCATTTCACTGTTAGTCTACACCTGTTGTTCACAAAGCATTTTACTGCTAGTCTACACCTGTTGTTCACAAAGCATTTCACTGTTAGTCTACACCTGTTGTTTACGAAGCATTTCACTGTTAGTCCACACCTGTTGTTCACATAGCATTTTACTGTTAGTCTACACCTGTTGTTCACTAAGCATTTTACTGTTAGTCTACACCTGTTGTTTACGAAGCATTTTACTGTTAGTCTACACCTGTTGTTCACAAAGCATTTTACTGTTAGTCTACACCTGTTGTTTACGAAGCATTTTACTGTTAGTCTACACCTGTTGTTTACGAAGCATTTTACTGTTAGTCCACACCTGTTGTTCACAAAGCATTTTACTGTTAGTCCACACCTGTTGTTCACATAGCATTTTACTGTTAGTCCACACCTGTTGTTCACATAGCATTTTACTGTTAGTCTACACCTGTTGTTTACGAAGCATTTTACTGTTAGTCTACACCTGTTGTTCACAAAGCATTTTACTGTTAGTCCACACCTGTTGTTCACAAAGCATTTCACTGTTAGTCTACACCTGTTGTTCACAAAGCATTTTACTGCTAGTCTACACCTGTTGTTCACAAAGCATTTCACTGTTAGTCTACACCTGTTGTTTACGAAGCATTTCACTGTTAGTCCACACCTGTTGTTCACATAGCATTTTACTGTTAGTCTACACCTGTTGTTCACTAAGCATTTTACTGTTAGTCTACACCTGTTGTTTACGAAGCATTTTACTGTTAGTCTACACCTGTTGTTCACAAAGCATTTTACTGTTAGTCTACACCTGTTGTTTACGAAGCATTTTACTGTTAGTCTACACCTGTTGTTTACGAAGCATTTTACTGTTAGTCCACACCTGTTGTTCACAAAGCATTTTACTGTTAGTCCACACCTGTTGTTCACATAGCATTTTACTGTTAGTCCACACCTGTTGTTCACATAGCATTTTACTGTTAGTCCACACCTGTTGTTCACAAAGCATTTTACTGTTAGTCTACACCTGTTGTTCACATAGCATTTTACTGTTAGTCCACACCTGTTGTTCACAAAGCATTTTACTGTTAGTCTACACCTGTTGTTTACGAAGCATTTTACTGTTAGTCCACACCTGTTGTTCACATAGCATTTTACTGTTAGTCTACACCTGTTGTTCACAAAGCATTTTACTGTTAGTCTACACCTGTTGTTCACAAAGCATTTTACTGTTAGTCCACACCTGTTGTTCACAAAGCATTTTACTGTTAGTCCACACCTGTTGTTCACAAAGCATTTTACTGTTAGTCCACACCTGTTGTTCACATAGCATTTTACTGTTAGTCCACACCTGTTGTTCACATAGCATTTTACTGTTAGTCTACACCTGTTGTTTACGAAGCATTTTACTGTTAGTCTACACCTGTTGTTCACAAAGCATTTTACTGTTAGTCCACACCTGTTGTTCACAAAGCATTTCACTGTTAGTCTACACCTGTTGTTCACAAAGCATTTTACTGCTAGTCTACACCTGTTGTTCACAAAGCATTTCACTGTTAGTCTACACCTGTTGTTTACGAAGCATTTCACTGTTAGTCCACACCTGTTGTTCACATAGCATTTTACTGTTAGTCTACACCTGTTGTTCACTAAGCATTTTACTGTTAGTCTACACCTGTTGTTTACGAAGCATTTTACTGTTAGTCTACACCTGTTGTTCACAAAGCATTTTACTGTTAGTCTACACCTGTTGTTTACGAAGCATTTTACTGTTAGTCTACACCTGTTGTTTACGAAGCATTTTACTGTTAGTCCACACCTGTTGTTCACAAAGCATTTTACTGTTAGTCCACACCTGTTGTTCACATAGCATTTTACTGTTAGTCCACACCTGTTGTTCACATAGCATTTTACTGTTAGTCTACACCTGTTGTTTACAAAGCATTTTACTGTTAGTCTACACCTGTTGTTCACAAAGCATTTTACTGTTAGTCTACACCTGTTGTTTACGAAGCATTTTACTGTTAGTCTACACCTGTTGTTTACGAAGCATTTTACTGTTAGTCCACACCTGTTGTTCACAAAGCATTTTACTGTTAGTCCACACCTGTTGTTCACATAGCATTTTACTGTTAGTCCACACCTGTTGTTCACATAGCATTTTACTGTTAGTCCACACCTGTTGTTCACAAAGCATTTTACTGTTAGTCTACACCTGTTGTTCACATAGCATTTTACTGTTAGTCCACACCTGTTGTTCACAAAGCATTTTACTGTTAGTCTACACCTGTTGTTTACGAAGCATTTTACTGTTAGTCCACACCTGTTGTTCACATAGCATTTTACTGTTAGTCTACACCTGTTGTTCACAAAGCATTTTACTGTTAGTCTACACCTGTTGTTCACAAAGCATTTTACTGTTAGTCCACACCTGTTGTTCACAAAGCATTTTACTGTTAGTCCACACCTGTTGTTCACAAAGCATTTTACTGTTAGTCCACACCTGTTGTTCACATAGCATTTTACTGTTAGTCCACACCTGTTGTTCACAAAGCATTTTACTGTTAGTCCACACCTGTTGTTCACAAAGCATTTTACTGTTAGTCCACACCTGTTGTTTACTAAGCATTTTACTGTTAGTCTACAGCTGTTGTTTACTAAGCATTTTACTGTTAGTCTACACCTGTTGTTCACAAAGCATTTTACTGTTAGTCTACACCTGTTGTTCACAAAGCATTTTACTGTTAGTCCACACCTGTTGTTCACAAAGCATTTTACTGTTAGTCCACACCTGTTGTTTACTAAGCATTTTACTGTTAGTCTACAGCTGTTGTTTACTAAGCATTTTACTGTTAGTCCACACCTGTTGTTCACGACGCATGTGACAAATACCATTTGATTTAGAGCTATCTAACTCGAGGTCTTAAACTCGACTGGAGCTTCAAACCTTTATAGCAGACACAGGATTTGGCGTGAGATCAGTGCTGTTGTGGTGTTGTGAAACTGTGGATTGAGGAAAGAAAAGTTGTTACAGAGAAATCAACAGAATCATTTCAACCAGAAATGCGTTATTGTTTTCTCCACAGTGTTATAAAAATAAGCATTAAGGCACGAGGTGGTGTGATATATGGCCAATATACCACAGCTAAGGGCTGTTCTTATGCACTACGCAAAGCGGAGTGCCTGGACACAGCCCTTAGCCGTGGTATATTGGCCATATATCACAAACCCCCAAGGTAACTTATTGCTATTATAAACTGGTAATAACCAATGTAATTAGAGCAGTAAAAATAAATGTTTTGTCATACCCGTGGTATGCGGTCTGATATACCACGGCTGTCAGCCAATCAGCGTTCAGGGCTCAAACCACCCAGTTTATAATGAGTCGTATGTGCCAGGTACAAGCAGAGGCAAATTTTTCTCCCAAGGTCACTCAAGTGTTGCTGAGTGAAGAAAAATGGCATGACGTATTGTGGAGGCTAACTGTCAGTCTGCTCCCTCCTGGTTCTGGAGGGTCGCAGCGTGTGCAGGCTTTTGTTCCAGCCCAGCATTCAGGTTTACTGCTGGGCTGGGGGGGGGGGGGGGGGGGAAGGCCTGCACAGCCTGAAGTGCTTCAGTGCAAGGAGATAATGACACTGTGTCATAGCAATGGTAACAGAACATGTTCTATATTCTACTAAGAGAGAACAAAATGAAGCGGTTTACATGTCCACTGTTTCCTAACAGGGAGCCACTCAAAAGGGGACGTCCCATTCTTATGGAACGTTCTGACTATGTCCTTTTTGAAGGCTCCTTGGCTTTCTCTGCACTGTAATGTTTTACTGATTGCACTTATAAAAAACAAAAAAAACACACATTTATACATGAATATTTACTTAGTATTGCTTGTGTATTTATTCCATTATTGTGTGTCTCTGTGAGCATTGATTCATGATAACGACACTTATCTGCCATGGTGCCTATATGTGATTGTATTCATTATTGATAGGCTGCATCTTTAGAATGAAAATCAAGTCCTATTTGTTTATTTATTTATCTACTCAACCTTTTGGGCTCCTGAGTGGCGCAGCGGTTTAAGGCATTGCATGTCAGTGCTAGTGATGTCACTACAGACACCCTGGTTCGATTCCAGGCTGTATCACAACCAGCCATGATTGGGAGTCCCATAGGGCGGTGCACAATTGGCCGGTGTAGGCCGTCAGTGTAAATAAGAATTTGGATCTTAACTGACTTGCCTAGTTAAATAAAAATTCATTCAGATGAATGAGCATATTATTAGTTTTATGAGTTAGCCTAGTTAGCCTTTGGCATCACAGGTTTTGTCATTGGGGCAAGCCACATTAGCTCTCTCTCATTGAACTAAGGGTCATTCTTGTTGTGGCACTCTGTATCATTGATTTACATGTCCTGCTCTGTGCAATTAAAGCATTGGAATGAAAATATGTCTCTCTGTGGATTTTGTTATATTACTCTGAAAATGTACATTGATGGTTAATGATTTGATTAATTGGCTGGTGGAATGATTAATGGCGGAACGCACACAGTGGTGGACAAAGTTGCTAATTGTCATACTTGAGGTAAATAAAGAGACTAATGGAAAATGAATTGAATAAAAGTTAGTCACCCAGTAAATACTACTTCAGAAAAAGTATTTGGCTTAAAAAAAAAACTACCTAAGTATCAAAAATAAATGTAATTGCTAAAATGTACTTAAGTATCAAAAGTAGAAGTAAATTCCTTAAGCAAAATAGATGGCACGATTTATCTTTTTCTTCCATTTACAGGTAGCCCGGGGCACACTCCAACACTCATTTACAAACAAAGCATTTGTGTTTAGTGAGTCCGCTAGATCAGATGCAGTAGGTATGACTACGGATTTTCTCTTTAATTGACCATGTGCATGTCCTGCTAAGCAGTCAAAATGTAATGACTACTTTTGGGTGTCAGGGAAAATGTATGGAGTAGAAAGTACATTATTTTCACGACAATGTAGTGAAGTAAAAGTTGTCCAACATATAAATAGTAAAGTAAAGATACCCATAAAAACACGCACACAGGGGGGTCAAGTTCCTCCGATTTTCATTCACCCGCCCCGACGATCCCCGGGCCTTCCACCAAGATGCGCTATAATACGTCTACCTTTACGTATAACTAACTATATTATTTCACCCGTGTAGTTATATTTACAGTGTTGAGCTGCACACACTCACTCCAGCACGGTGAGCCACTAAGCAGAAAACAAATATTCAAGCCGAGTTTTGTAAACAGAAGCCCGACATCGCGAGATGTCCGTGAACGCTTGCCAAGCAGACTCGGTAGAACAGACCGGGTTTGATGTTTAAGAATTCAACGAGAGAAGTGAAAAATTATTCCTTCGTTGTTTAATTTTCTCGAAATCTTCTCTAGCTAATGTCTTAGGTAAACGAACTTGTTATTACTCCAACCTCGTGAAAGTGACAAACTGACACGTTTACATTATCGAATTAGTGCCATTGATAACAAGACTAATTGCGATTGCGTGTTTCTGCGCATGAGCACAGCTAGCCAAGGTCGCCATGACATCACCTAATAGCGTAAAATTATATCTTCATATTACATCATCTTTGATCCAACGTTAAATAGTAGTAGTATAGTAGTAGCATTTAAATCTCTAAAACGTTGTCCTCTACATAGACCGCGTGGCCTAATGGATAAGGCGTCTGACTTCGAATCAGAAGATTGAGGGTTCGAGTCCCTTCGTGGTCGTCTTTTGCTAAATCGTACGGTTACTGTGACATTTGTAGCTAGGTACGTTGCGAAAGTGTCAAGATTTGACAATTGCGTGATTCAGCATAACTTAACAGGCAAACAAGTTAAATGTTCTTATTTCTCATACTGTACACGACCGCATATCATTTCTACATCTTCTTGCACAGTTAGGGTTGCTGAGTACTTCCGAACCGAGTGCACCAGCTCGCTTCACTTTCCAGTTGTGGGCGTTTTCAGCTACGTATAATAAGGTAACTGCGAGACGAGTATTTGTACAGCAGAGTGGCGCAGCGGAAGCGTGCTGGGCCCATAACCCAGAGGTCGATGGATCGAAACCATCCTCTGCTATTTTTTCTTCCCGTTCACGCGGAATCCGATGTTTTTTGCTCATTCATTGAACAACATTTATTTGTACTTTATAGAAAATAACTGCAACAGCAATCAACTCAAATGAGGTCAACATATCTACAACAAGTCAACATAGATGTTTTATCCTTTCAAACAAACAATGCTAATGTATTGATTACGTGAGAAAATAGTCACAAAGCAGGCCTCATTCACTACCTAAATGCTCTGAGGGCTATGTCTCACTGCCTTGTTGATATGGTTTTTATTCTGCAGTGGAAGAAAGAGTAAAAACATACTGAATTCAATATCTTACATCAAATAAAATTGAGTCTAATTTTATTGGTCACGTACACATGGTTAGCAGATGTTAATGAGAGTGTAGTGAATGAAATGCTTCTGCTTCTCGTTCCGACAGCGCAGTAATATCTAACAGTAATCTAACAATTCCACAACAACTACATAATACTCAGAAATCTAAGTAAAAGGATGGAATAAGTATATATACATATAAATATAAGGATGAGCAATGACCGAGCGGCACAGGCAAGATGCAGTAGATGGTATAAAATACAGTATATACATATGGGATAAGTAATGCAAGATATGTAAACATTATTAAAGTGACTAGTGATCCGTTTATTAAAGTGGCCGATGATTTCAAGTCTGTATGTAGGCAGCAGTCTCTCTGTGTTAGTGATGGCTGTTTAACAGTCTGATGGCCTTGAGATAGAAGCTATTTTTCAGTCTCTCGGTCCTAGTTTTGATGCACCTGTACTGACCTCGCCTTCTGGATGATAGCGGGGTGAACGGGCAGTGGCTCCTAGATGATCTTTTGGCCTTCCTGTGACATCGGGTGCTGTAGGTGTCCTGGAAGGCAGGTAGTTTGCCCCCGGTGATGTGTTGTGCAAACTGCACCACCCTCTGGAGAGCCTTGCAGTTGTGGGCGGTGCAGTTGCAGTACCAGGCAGTGATACAGCCCGACAGGATTCTCTCAATTGTGCATCTGTAAAAGTTTGTGAAGGTTTTGGATGAAAAGCCAAATTTCTTCAGCCTCCTTAGGTGGGTGGACCATTTCAGTTTGTCCGTGATGTGTACGCCAAGGAACATAAAACTTGCCACCTTCTCCATTGCTGTCCCGTCGATGTGGATAGGGGGGTAGCTCCCTCTGCTGTTTCCTGAAGTCCACGATCATCTCCTTTGTGTTGTTGACGTTGAGTGAGAGGTTGTTTTCCTGACACCACACTCTGAGTGCCCTCACCTCCTCCCTGTAGGCTGTCTATTCGTAGTTGGTAATCAAGCCCACTACTGTTGAGTCATCTGCAAACTTGATGATTGACTTGGAGGCATGCATGGCCACGCAGTCATGGGTGAACAGGGAGTACAGGAAGGGTCTGAGCACGCACCCTTGTGGGGCCCCAGTGTTGAGGATCAGCGAAGTGGAGGTATTGTTTCCTACCTTCACCACCTGGAGGCGGCCCATCAGGAAGTCCAGGACCCAATTGCACAGGGCCGGGTTAAGAACCAGGGCCTCAAGCTTAATGATGAGCTTGGAGAGTACCATGGTGTTGAATGCTGAGCTGTAGTCAATGAACAGCATTCTTACATAGGTATTCCTCTTGTCCAGATGGGATAGGACAGTGTGCAGTGTGATGGCAAATTGCATCGTCTGAAGACCTATTATGGCGGTATGCAAATTGAAGTGGGTCTGAGGTGGTAGGTAAGGTGGAGATGATATGATCCTTGACTAGTCTCTCAAAGCACTTCATGATGATATAAGTGAGTTACCTTTGACTTCTTGGGAACAGGAACAATGGTGGCCATCTTGAAGCATGTTGGGACAGCAGACTGGGATAGGGAGAGATTGAATATGTCCGCTGGTCTGCGCATGCTCTGAGGATGCGGCTAGAGATGCCGTCTGGGCCGGCAGCCTTGCGAGGGTTGGCACTTTTAAATGTCTTACTCACGTCGGCCACGGAGAAGGAGAGGTAGTGCACAAACTTCACAAACTTTTATAGATGCACATTTGAGAGAATCCTGTCGGGCTGTATCACTGCCTGGTACTGCAACTGCACCACCCACAACTGCAAGGCTCTCCAGAGGGTGGTGAGGTCTGCACAACACATCACCGGGGGCACCTGCCTTCCAGTCCTTGGTAGCGGGCCACGTCGGTGGCACTGTATTATCCTCAAAGCGGGCAAAGAAAGTGTTTAGTTTGTCTGGAAGCAAGACGTCGGTGCCCATGACGTGGCTGGTTTTCTTTTTGTAGTTAGTGATTGCCTGTAGACCATGCCACATACGTCTCATGTCTGAGCCGTTGAATTGCTTCTCCACTTTGTCCCTATACCAACATGTTGCTTGTTTGATTGCCTTGCGGAGGAAATAACTAAACTGTTTGTTTTTGAAAGTATTCCAAGTCATCTTTCCATGGTTAAATGTGTTGGTTCACATTCTATCTACGAACTAAATATACTGACTAGAACCACATTTTTTTATCATATTACTCCAGTGCTAGCCTCTCTACACTGGCTTCCTGTTAAGGCAAGGGCTGATTTCAAGGTTTTACTGCAAACCTACAAAGCATTATATGGGCTTGCTCCTACCTATCTTTCCGATTTGGTCCTGCCGTACATACCTACAAGTACGCTTCGGTCACAAGACGAAGCGTACTTGTACTAACTGTCCCTAAAATTTCTAAGCAAACAGCTGAAGGCAGGGCTTTCTCCTATAGAGCTCCATTTTTATGGAATGGTCTGCCTACCCATGTGAGAGACGCAGACTCGGTCTCAACCTTTAAGTCTTTATTGAAGACTCATCTCTTCAGTAGGTCCTATGATTGAGTGTAGTCTGGCCCAGGAGTGTGAAGGTGAATGGAAAGGCACTGGAGCAACAAACCCCCCTTGCTTTCTCTGCCTGGCAGGTTCACCCTCTCTCCACTGGGATTCTCTGCCTCTAACCCTATTACAGGAGCTGAGTCACTGGCTTACTGGTGCTCTTCCATGAGGCCCTAGGAAGGGTGCGTCACTTGAGTGGGTTGAGTCACTGACATGATCTTCCTGTCTGGGTTCCTATGGGTTGTCAGATGCTCGGTTTCCATAACTAAAACTTGGACATTGACTGAGGAGGTTTCAGTTTATTATATACAAAAGGGGCAATTTTCCTTGTAGAGTAATGGACTGAATCATTCCTGAACAGTGAGAGAGTTGAAAACAACATTTTGCTATGAATTAATCGATTAAGTCTTTTCTCGGTTGCCAAGGTAAAGACCGTTTTGTTTTGATAGGATAGTCTTGAAAATGCTCGGGTTATGAAAATCAAACCTCGCTTGAATTAACATTTAGGTCGGACAAATGTTCGGTGGAATACATGTGACAATTCCTCATGGTCGTGATAAAACATTAGGTCCTACCGAGATTTGAACTCGGATCGCTGGATTCAGAGTCCAGAGTGCTAACCATTACACCATAGAACCATGTTTTGCTTTCCATTCTGCAACACATTTTGAACTATTGGAATTTTGTGCGTCATTATATGTATAGCAAATACATTGTACACAACCAGGAAGCTGACAGCTGGCTGTTTGGGAGGCAGTCGATATTGATTCATGGAACATCATGCCCCACATGTGATCGTTATCATTCCCAATGGGTAGTGCAAGCAAAATTAAAGGGACTCGCAAACACAATCACTGGTTTATGAGGCCAGTGCCTTATCCATTATAGACCACTGGGGCGCATTAAGAAAAGATATATATGCCGGAATGACTATAGGGCCTACAAATTCATATTAGTACTGTCGTGTAAAAGCATTCTTTTCAAACTACGATTTCCATAGATATTTTCACGAAGGCTACGCTGGGCCAACACCGTGATGGACAATTCTACCAAGGACATGGCATGGGTTAGCGAGAGTTAGCAAACCAGCTAGCTACCGTATCATTCTGGGCACGTGGTCGCATTTTAGCTAACTGTCTAGCTAACTTTCATCTGACTGGAGCAATGTCTGTCTCTGGTGTACTTCCTCAGCTATCTCTGGTGGAGACCGACAATGTAGTTATGTCTGTATACCCGGGTTGTGGTTATCTTCCTCTTTTTTTATTTTTTTTATTTAAAAAAATACATTTTTATTTATTTCATCCGTCAGTCACTGGCGACAGCTAGCTAACTAGCTATTTGCGAAAGGATATATTGTCATACTGCAGCAAGCGCTTTTAAAGGCCAAAATAATAAATATTATCTTATAGATCGTGGTGATAAACTTGCCTCTGAATTAACAATATAAATTACTTTTTAAACAGGTCAACATTCACAAAGCCGCGGGGCCAGACGGATTACCAGGACGTGTACTCAAAGCATGCGCGGGCCAACTGACAAGTGTCTTCACTGACAATTTCAACCTCTCCCTGGCCGAGTCTGTAATACCTACATGTTTCAAACAGACCACAATAGTCCCTGTGCACAAGAAAGCGAATGTAACCTGCCTAAATGACTACTGCCCCATAGCACTCACGTCGGTAGCCATGAAGTGCGTTGAATGGCTGGTCATGGCTCACATCAACACCATCATATCGGAAACCCTAGACCCACTCCAATTCGTATACCACCCCAACAGATCCACAGATGACGCAATCTCAATCGCACTCCACAGTGCACTTTCCCACCTAGACAAAAATAACTACTTTGTGAAAATACTGTTCATTGACTACAGCTCAGCGTTCAACATCATAGTGCCCACAAAGCTCATCACTAAGCTAAGGACCCTGGGACTAAACACCTCCCTCTGCAACTGGATCCTGATCTTCCTGACGGGCCGCCCCAAGGTGGTAAGGATAGGCAACAACACATCTGCCACGCTGATCCTCAACACTGGGGCCCCTCAGGGTTGCGTGCATAGTCTCCTCCTGTACTCCCTGTTCACCCACGACTGTGTGGTCAAGCATGACTCTAACACCATCATTAAGTTTGCTGACGACACAACATTGGTAGGTCTGATCACCGACAACGATGAGACAGCCTATAGGGAGGAGGTCAGAGACCTGGCAGTGTAGAGCCAGGACAATAACCTCTCTCATTGTGAGCAAGTCAAAGGACAATAGGAAAAGGAACAGGCCCCCATTAACTTCAACGGGGCTGTAGTGGAGCAGGTTGAGAGTTTAAAGTTCCTTGGTGTCCAGATCACCAACAAACTATGATGGTCCAAACACACCAAGGCAGTCGTGAAGAGGGCACGACAACACCTTTTCCCCCTCAGGAGACTGAAAAGATGTGACATTGGTCCCCAGATCCTCAAAAAGTTCTACAGCTGCACCATCGACAGCATCCTGACAGATTGCATTACCGCCTGGTATGGCAAACGCTCGGCATCTGACCGGAAGGCACTACAGAGGGTAGTGCGTACGGCCCAGTACATCACTGGTGCCAAGTTTCCTGACATCCAGGACCTACTGGGCGGTGTCAGAAGAAGGCCCAAAAAATTGTCAAAGACTCCAGTCACCCAAGTCATAGACTGTTCTCTCTGCTACCGCACGGCACGCGGTACCGGAGCGCCAAGTCTAGGACCAAAAGGCTCCTTAAAGCAGCTTCTATCCCCAAGCCATAAGACTCCTGAACAACTAATTTAATCAAATGGCCAGGCGGACTAGTTACACTGAACCCCTCATGTGAGTTGAGATGGGTGTGTCCTGGCAATAAATTATACTAAGAACTGTTTTGTAAGCACTCTCAGAGAATTCATTTATAGACACTGAATTGATCTGAGAGTCACAGGGCTATGGTGAAGTTCATATAATTAAATATGGACTTTATGATATAACTCTGACTTGTGTGTGGTTTGCTCTCTCATGATTTGGTAATACAGGACATTTCCACGACACCTCGTTATTGTTATGTCAATTTATTGTGTTACTTTTTGATTGATCCGGGCTGTATCACAACCGGCCATGATTGGGAGTCCCATATGGCGGCGCACAATTGGCCCAGCGTCGTACAATTGGCCCAGCGTCGTACAATTGGCCCAGCGTCGTACAATTGGCCCAGCGTCGTACAATTGGCCCAGCGTCGTACAATTGGCCCAGCGTCGTACAATTGGCCCAGCGTTTGGTGATTTGTAACAGATGTCTCTTTCCATTCATCAATTGGCTGCTGCACAGTTTGAATTGATTGATTTTATTTGTCAGTTAAAAAAAGACATACTGTATATAAGATTTGTCAAAGTGACCAGGATTGCACAATAAAGTCGGGGACTTATTTCCGTTGTGGTCCCTATTTTTTTAACATAAATAAATATACAATTACATCGATACAGACACATTACAGAGATACAATGCGGCATTGGGCTCTCGAGTGCTGCAGCAGTCTAAGGAACTGCATCTCAATACAAGAGGCGTCACTACAGTCCCTGGTTTGAATCCAGGCTGTATCACATCTGGCCGTGATTGGGAGTACCATAGGTTGGTGCACATTTGGCCCAGTGTTGTCCAGGTTTGGCCTGAGTAGTCTGTCATTGTAAATCAGAATTTGTTCTTAGCTGACTTGCCTGGAAACAGAAAAAAGAAATACGGAAAAAAATGCTTGACCTCCAGATGAGTATGGGAGGGAGGTTTAAGTACAATTATTACAAGTTTGTTTTGGCTGGTCTGTAGCTTATTCTTTAGATGTTTGGGGCTGCTGGTGAACCATGACGTACAGGCAAAATCAAAGTTACACTGGACTAGCGCACTTGAGCCTTTAGGGTGCTATAGCTAGGTTTCCACACAATTGGTGACAGTTTTTACGTCAGTATTCCATTGGAGCCTGGTGGGAGGAGCTATAGGAGGACGGGCTCATTGTAATGGCTGGAATGGCATAAATGGAAACAGAGGGAAACGTGTTTGATACCGTTCCATTTATTCCATTCCAGCCATTACAATGAGCCCGTCCTCCTATAGCTCCTCACACCAGCCTCCACTGGAATTCTAAAATCTGCATAAAAATCATCGGCATATTTTCCCATCAAAGTTGTGTTTCCATCAAATTCACTTATTGCGGATAAAGTGTGTTCTAACCAACAGCTCACAGACACACTGTGGGTATAGCCTACTACATTATGAGATTATTATGGATAAAAGCTAAATGATTTGTATTTGTCAAACGGAAGCATCGATCATCATGTCACCAGAATAAGACCCTCGATATTTATTGAAATGAGCATCAAGCTCATCACCGTGCTCTTTCACCACCCGGTGAAGTACATAATAACTTATTTCATCTGTAGCCTATTAAACTGCATCCCATGATGTCTTTGATTTTTTTTTTTATCCAATGTACTTAACTAGCATTAAAAGGTTGGATGGAAACCTGGTTAATGTAAAGCCATTTTGAGGATGCTGGAATTATATTTTCCATGCCTACAGGAGGCGTTTGAAGTATCCTAATCATATTCAAACATTGAGACTGGATGCGTTTATGCCACATATAAAACGTAATACAGTTTAAAGGTTAAATGATAATATGCTATTTTGAAGAATTCGGTTCTAGGTGCGCGAGGAACAGACGTTTGGATTGGAGAGGAGGCAGAGTGTTTTAAGCTTTCCTGAATAACCGGGCCTGTCGGGATCCTATGTTGCCACATTATTACAGGACTTGGGAGAATGATGATCTGAAACAGACGACGCATCTCAGTACCTAAAGTAAAAAATACAGCCAGACTAGTCTGCGACTGTGCATTTCTAGACCTACTTCAAGGCTTCACTGAATTTTCATGCGCAATGATGCACCTGGCCTTGTTCTTGTGGATTCATATAGAACATTTATGCATCTTTGACTGCTTTTATGTGAGGTATGATGGCTAGTTAGCCTATTGCAGATCTGGACAAACTATCCACCTACGACTATTGTCACTATGAATGGTGGATGAAGGGCAGGATAGAACAGACTGGTAGTCTATATTGGCCTGTGGTATAGTAAAAGTTAGTGCGCGGAAAAGCGGAGTGCACAAGTGAAGTACCAAAACAGTATCAAGTACCGCTCCCCTCCCATAAATTCCAATCTGTCCATAAATGACTAAGTCAGATGTTGAGGTCCTGGGCTGGAGTGGTTATACGTGGTCTGGGGTTGTGAGGCTGGTTGGACGATTCACTAAAACGACGTTGGAGGCGGCTTACGGCAGAGAAATGAACATTAAATTCTCTAGCAACAGCTCTGGTGGACATTCCAGCTGTCAGCATGCCAATTGCACGCTCCCTCAAAACTTGACACATCTGTGGCATTGTGTTGTGTGACAAAACTGCACTTTTAGAGTAGCCTTTTATTGTCCTTAGCACAAGGTGCACATGTGTAATGATCATGCTGTTTTTAATAAGCTTCTTGATATGCCACACCTTTCAGGTGGTTGAACTATCCTGTCAAAGGAGAAATGCTCACTAACAAGGATGTAAACCCATTTGCGCAAAACATTTGAGAGAAATAAGCTTTTTGTGCATATGGAAAGTTTTTGAGATCTTTTATTTCAGCTCATGAAACATGGGACCAACACTTTACATGTTGCGTTTAATGTGTATATTTATGTTGTATCATAACACAGAGAAAAAGAGACCTAGGTTTTAATATGTTTTCACCGTTTAATAAAGGTGTAAAATATCAAATATACAGTATATTGTTTGTTTTTTCAGTCTTTGGACTAGTACTGAAACGCCCACTCCCAATCAATCAATCGATCGCTCGGTGCTCGTTTGAGCGTCCTGGAACCAATAGCTGTGTCTGTCTGTGTTGTTTTTCCTGGCTGCTTGTCTGTGGCACAGGAGGAACGCTAGCTAGCATTCTGTTAAAATTCGGCTAACGTACGCCTCTGATTATCTGATCGAAGTAATGAATTTATTACCGTCAAATGCACACGGGAACGGACTCTTGTACGCGGGATTCAACCAGGATCATGGTGAGAAATGGTTTCCTCATCGAAATCGTCTTTGGTTGACAGTTTTTGTCGTCGATGCCACGCTACCGACGACGTGTTGAGGCCGGGGGTTAACTTTAAACGTTTTGTCAGCCTTCGCTAGCTAGCTGGCTAGTTGTTCTCTAGGCATATTAAGTTGTTGTGAAATCGTGATTGGATTGTCATTTGAGAAAACTAAAATAATTTTACATGTAACACATTTTAGATGTAACATCATGACCAGAGCGAGTTAAATGTTATGGATCTGTTAGGCTCTTCCATTTGTAGCACTAATGTTGTCTGATGTCAAATAAACATCTGCTAAACTTTCGTTAAATGTATGTTGTAAATAGCCAACATAACGTTACTCTTCACTTTACCGTATATACTTGCAGGGGTTGTTAAATGTCCTCATCTTTAGCGCCTCTGTCGTTGACAAGCTAACTAACTATCTTAGCTACATAGTAGCGGTATAGCACAGATGGTTATAACAAAGATGGTATAACGTTCCCCTTTTTATCTGTGGTTATAACGTTAGTTTAACAACTGCTAAACTACTAAATAGTTTACATCAAAAGATGGCTAGGTATTTTTTATTGAACCTTTATTTAACTAGGGAGCTCAAGTTGTGAGGGTGGGTGGGTCTGGGTGGCCCCTAGCCAGCTTTTCTTCACTGAGCAGTGAATGAATGGGTCTCCTTCCAAACAAAGAAATGACTGGTAGCTAATATTCAAACACTCTGTTCAATGCCCACTGTGTGTGCCTTCCTCACAGGCAGCATCTGGTCACTGGAGCAGTAGGACAAACTCCAACTCTGATATGATAGAGAGAAAGAACAGGAACAGATAGGAGACTGAATGGAAATCATAGTCTGTCCTTAGTCGACCTTCCATATAATCATGATGTCTTCGAAGACAGACACACATTGCGGCTCAATGTGATTATCTTGGGGTTGTTCATACACGGTGAATTTGTTTGGCCCAAGCTTCGATCAGGGTTGTTCTAACCAATGGTATTTTCTGTGCTCCTTCCAGGATGCTTTGCTTGCGGAATGGAGAATGGGTTTAGAGTGTACAACGCAGACCCACTCAAAGAGAAAGAAAAACAAGGTAAATATATGTCAAGATAATGACTGTACAGCAAATAATGAAACACAAAATCCTAATTGTCTACAATAAAATAAATAAATAAGTCATGATTCATCATAATGTGTTTTTTCCACAGTTTACTATTTATCAAAAGGTATAGGGTAACCATTCTATTGATATGTAAAGAAACTCAATGGGTGAGTAGCAGTGCTTGCGGTAAATCAAGGCATTTTTTGCTGCATACCGGGGCCACAGCGTTGTGACGGGCGAGAACCAGCGCACTTCCTTCCTGTTCCTACTGTGTGTGAGACGAGATGGATCTGTCTGTGGCTGGATTGGTACTCTAGTTGGATGAGGAGGGCTATATGAGAAAGTTAATCATTCCGCCACTCGGCCCTGCACATGTGACTCCTCACCCCGCACATAACCTGGTCCAAAGTCACTATAGGAAACGACGGCTTACTGTACTGTCTTTAGTACTGTAGGGAAATTATTATTGTATATTTTTTAAATTGAACCTTTATTTAACTAGGTTAGTCAGTTAGAACCAATTCTTATTTACAATGACATACTACCCCGGGCAAACCTGGATGACGCTGGGCCAATTGTGCACCGCACTATGGGACCCCCAATCATGGCCGGTTGTGATACAGCCTGGATTCGAACCAGGGTGTCTGTAGTGACGCCTCTAGCACTGAAATGCAATACAAAGAGACCGCTGTGCCGCGCCACTCGGGAGCCTATAGGCCAGGGATAACCTGGTCCAGTTGGGTTTCTGCAGGGTGTGCAGGCTTTTGTTCCAGACCAGCGTTATTTTAAACAAACACTTTTTCTGTTCATTGTCCAACCTTTACCTATGTGTGCAGGTGCTAGGATATTGGGTTTCTGTGAGGCATCATGCATGCTGGGAAGACTTGTTTTAATATGCAGATGGAATGAGTTGTCTGCTATTTACTGTCTGCTACTTTCTTGAAAACGAGTAAAACCTTTGAGATATTAAAACTATTTAAATCCTCCTGGTCAGGAGTGTATCTTTCTAGTAACATTTTAGAGATCTTGTCTGAAAAAATATTTTGGATAATTGTGGTGGTTTTTGAGGCAACATCCTTGATTCTCATTGGCTCGGTTTACTCGGCACCTGCCAGATTGACAGCAGAATGGCCAATGAGGTGGTTCTGTGTGTGTCTTCCAGAGTTCATGGAGGGCGGGGTCAGCCATGTGGAGATGCTGTTCAGGTGTAACTACCTAGCGCTGGTCGGAGGAGGGAAGAAGCCCAAATATCCACCTAACAAAGGTATGGTGGTTACTGTGTGTGTGGTGCTTGTGTTGAACTTGCCTGTGTCTATGTACTATGAGCATAACAAACAATATATTTTGGAACTCTCAAAATAACACTTAAAAAAAATCTGTTTGAAATGTTTCCCTTGCAATTATCTCAATAGTGGTAGACTTTTCCATCAGATTGACCGTATCCAGTTGTTTCTTTACATTTGGTCTGAAACTAGAGACAAACGGCATCATCTCTCTCACGTTAGTCTTCTTGACTGTTGTTAATTCCCACCATGTCCTCTGATGTTTTCCTCTAGTGATGATCTGGGATGACCTGAAGAAAAAGACGGTTATAGAAATCGAGTTCTCCACGGAGGTCAAAGCAGTGAAGCTTCGAAGGGACAGGTAGGAACACTTGTGTTTCCCTCGGGGTGTTTCGATCAGCAGCGTTGAGTGCCAACACAACCACACACTGGGCGTTTCTCAATACGCATACTAGTGTGCTCCCGAGTGCATTCTCCGAAGACGTTTTCCTGAGTACGTTCTTGTGTGGACGAGAGTGTGACGAATGCATGAAACATTCCATTTGAGAAGCACTCGCGCTCCCCCTACGGTATTACCTCACACTGCTCCTCCCCCTACGGTATTACCTCACACTGCTCCTCCCCGTACGGTATTACCTCACACTGCTCCTCCCCCTACTGTATTACCTCACACTGCTCCTCCCCTACTGTATTACCTCACACTGCTCCTCCCCCTACGGTATTACCTCACACTGCTCCTCCCCCTACGGTATTACCTCACACTGCTCCTCCCCCTACGGTATTACCTCACACTGCTCCTCCCCCTACGGTATTACCTCACACTGCTCCTCCCCCTACGGTATTACCTCACACTGCTCCTCCCCCTACGGTATTACCTCACACTGCTCCTCCCCCTACGGTATTACCTCACACTGCTCCTCCCCCTACGGTATTACCTCACACTCCCCCTACGGTATTACCTCACACTGCTCCTCCCCCTACGGTATTACCTCACACTGCTCCTCCCCCTACTGTATTACCTCACACTGCTCCTCCCCTACTGTATTACCTTACACTGCTCCTCCCCCTACTGTATTACCTCACACTGCTCCTCCCCCTACTGTATTACCTCACACTGCTCCTCCCCATTCACTGAACCTTTTTCTAGCCAGGGCAATGGCAACAATAGAGACCCAACAAGTTATACACAAGGCAAACGTTTTACCTCATAATTATCAGCTAGATAGCCCTATTGAACTATTGACTTGCCAATTCACTGAACCGTCTTCCAGCCAGGAAAATAGCGACGAAACAAGATACACTACCAGTCAAAAGTTTGGACACACCTACCCATTCAAGGGTTTTTCTTTATTTTTACTATTTTCTACATTGCATAATAATAGTGAAGACGTCAAAACTATGAAATAACCCATATGGAATAATTTAGTATCAAAAAAGTGTAAAACAAATCAAAATATATTTTATATTTGAGAATCTTCAAAGTAGCCACCCTTTGCCTTGATGACAGCTTTGCACACTCTTGGCATTCTTTCAGCCAGCTTCATGAGGAATGCTTTTCCAACATTCTTGACGGAGTTCCCACATATGCTCAGCATTTGTTGGCTGTTTTTCCTTCACTCTGTTTTCCAACTCTTCCCAAACCATCTCAATTGGGTTGAGATCTGGTGATTGTGGAGGTCAGGTCATTTGATGCAGCACTCCATCACTCTCCTTCTTGGTCAAATAGCCCTTACACAGCCTGGAGGTGTTTTGGGTCATTGTCCTGTTGAAAAATGATTGTGCCACTAAGCACAAACCAGATGGGATGGCGTATCGCTGCACAATGCTGTGATTGCCATGCTGATTAAGTGTGCCTTCAATTCTAAGTCACTGACAGTTTCACCAGCATAGCACCCCCACACCATCACACCACCTCCTCTGTGCTTCATGGTGGGAACCACACATGCAGAGATTATCCGTTCACCTACTCTGCGTCTCACTAAGACACAGCGGTTGGAACCAAAAATCTCAAATTTGGACCAAAGGACAGATTTCCACCGGTCTAATGTCCATTGCTCGTGTTTCTTGGCCCAAGCCTTCTTATTGGTGTCTTTTAGTAGTGGTTCCTTTGCAGCAATTTGACCACAAAGGCCTGATTCACGCAGTCTCTGAACAGTTGATGTTGAGATGTGTCTGTTACTTGATCTCTGTGAAACATTTATTTGGACTGCAATCTGAGGCTGGTAACTCTAATGACCTTGTCCTCTGCAGCAGAGGGAACTCTGGGTCTTCCTTTCCTGTGGCGGTCCTCATGAGAGCCAGTTTCATCATAGCGCTTGATGGGTTTTGCGACTGCACTTTGAAAGTTTCTCCAAGTAATGATGGACTGTCGTTTCTCTTTGCTTTTTTGCACTGTTCTTGCCATCATTTGGACTCAGCCCTATATGGTAAATCACTATCTTCTGTATACCATCTCTAGGTTTGCACAACATAACTGATTGGCTTAAACACATTAAGAAGGAAAGAAATTCCACAAATTCACTTTTAACAAGGCACACATGTTAATTGAAATGCATTCCAGGTGACCACCTCATGAAGCTGGTTGAGAGAATGCCAAAGGGCGGCAACTTTGAAGAATCTCAAATATATAATACATTTTGATTTACTACATGATTCCATATGTTATTTTATAGTTTTGATGTTTTTGCTATTATTCTACAATTTTGAAAATAGTAAAAATAAAGAAAATCCCTTGAATGAATAGGTGTGTATACTTCATAACAATCAGCTAGCTATATGTGAATTGTAATAATGTAGCCAACCAGATAGTTTAACTGGCAAAATGACCTAAAACTAATATTATGCAAGATACATGTCAAACCTTCGTTGGTAGCTAGCTAACAATTCTTGACTTATTATGGGCTCGTGGTCTACGCTGCGTAGGCAGGTAAACATGTCAAAATTAACACAGCATGTATTTATTAACGTATCAAGATAAAAAATATTATAGTCAGGCAACATATGAGATATGAATAGGCAACATTTCACTCCGAAGTTGGAGTTTATTTTCCCTTGCTTCAGCTCAAATAATGTCCGCCATTGATTTCAATACATTTTGCGTTATTTGTACGGGGTTGCGTCATATTTCTGTGCATACTTTCCATTGAAGCTTGCATCGATGCATGCTTCAAAATAGGTACAATTACGCATTAGAGAAGTGCCCTCCGTGCTCACATACTTGGATTTGAACTCATACTCCAACCCTCCCGTGCTCCAGTTTGCGTGCTCCGACCGCAGTAGTAAGCATTTTGAGAAACACCCATTGACTCCAATGTACTCACATTTTTAGTACCAGTTTAACTCTTTGTTTAAGACCAATTAGGAATTACAGCCGTTGTGTTTCATCGTCAGTGGCACACAGCGATCGCATAAGCATTGCTTACGCGAGTACGCATTTCACTGTTAGTCGACACCTGTTGTTTTACGAAGCATCGGACGAATAAAGTGTCATTTAGTTGGAAGTACTGCAGGCCACTGTATCGGGAATCAAATGAGATATTTAGCTTTAGTTACAGGACAGAGAGGGTGGGAGACGGTACCAGCATTTACATTTTTACATTTGAGTCATTTAGCAGACGCTCTTATCCAGAGCGAAATACAGGAACAATTAGGGTTAAGTGCCTTGCTCACGGGCACATCAACAGATTTTTTTCACCCGGTTGGCTCGTGGAATCGAACCAGCAACATTTCGGTTACTGACCCAACGCTCTTAACCACTAGACTACTTGCTGCCTGTAGTAGTACAGTAATAATAGGCTGTGATTGCACTTCCTCTTCTTAGGCCCAGAACCTGTTGGATTGGCAGTCATTAACATAGTAATTGGTTTGGTAATTATACAGTACTAGGTCCCAATGCAGTAATGGTATAACACAGTATAGATCCTTGTTGCTTTTAGAGAGGACTACTCTGGAATTGCCTGAAAAGCAATGACTGTTAAGATGTTCACCTTTTTAGGTAACGTTAAAGGGGAATGTTAGAAGGTAGTATGTCGGTGTCAGGAGAAATCACAATTTATTTGTCACTTTCGCATATTTAGCAGATGTTATTGCGGGTGTAGTGAGATGCTTGTGTTCCTATCTCCAACAGTGCAGTAATATCTAACAATACACAATACACACAAATCTAAAATTAAAAGAATGGAATTAAGACATATATAAATATTATGATAAGCAATGTTGCGGTGGCATTGACTAAAATACAGTAGAATAAAGTATATACATACGAAATGAGTAAAGCCAATGTTTTCTTACCAATGTTTCCCCATTGGATTGCTGTATGCTAGTGGGCCAGAAATCATTAGCCTAATGTCTCTATCTCTCTGATGTCCTCAGGATCGTTGTGGTCCTGGACTCTATGATCAAAGTGTTCACGTTCACCCACAACCCTCATCAGCTGCATGTGTTTGAGACCTGCTATAACCCCAAAGGTCAGTACTACAATACAGACGGACCGACTACTGTCTACTGCAGCTTCCAGACTCCTAACCATGCTGCTAAATACAATATTAGACATGCTCGTAATTTAAGTAAACAAACAATCTTCACAACAGTGTTATATGGTGTGTAATGTGTAGCTTCTCCTCTCCTCTCATCTCTCTCTCTCTCTCTCTCCCCTCCATTTTAATACACTCTCCCCAGGTCTGTGTGTGCTGTGTCCCAACAGTAACAACTCTCTCCTGGCGTTCCCGGGCACCCACTCTGGGCATGTGCAGATCGTAGACCTGGCCAACACAGAGAAGCCTCCAGTGGACATCCCCGCCCATGAGGGGGCGCTGTGCTGCATCGCCCTCAACCTGCAGGGAACCAGGATAGCCACCGCCTCCGAGAAAGTAATACAACCCTTTAAAAAAATACTCATTGACTAAAGGGACATTCCACAGTGACAGAGTGAGACTGAGACTCAGATTTTTTTACTTTAAAATGTGTGTCAAAAAAAACCCAATGATTACAAGGTTAAACCATACACGTCTATGAGCAAGGACTACTTTTAACTATTTCCACTGCAAATTGTACAAAACACATTTACTTGAAGAACACTGCAGATGCTAAGTTTGGTAACAGAATGTCGGCACAAACAACACCAACCGTCATTCTGTTACCAAACTTCGCATTTGAACTGCTCAAGTAAATGTTTTTTGTAAAATGTTCAGTGGAAATAGTTAAGTATTTTTTTTATTTTTATTGATTTCCCCTTTATTTAACCAGGTAGGCTAGTTGAGAACAAGTTCTCATTTACAACTGCGACCTGGCCAAGATAAAGCAAAGCAGTGCGACACATACAACAACACAGAGTTACACATGGAATAAACAAACATACAGTCAATAATATAATAGAAAAGGTCTATATACAGTGTTTGCAAATGAGGTAAGATAAGGGAGGTAAAGGCAATAAATAGTGGCAAAATAATTACAATTTAGCAAATAAACACTGGAGTGATAGATGTGCAGAGATGAATGTGTAAGTAGAGATACTGGGGTGCAAAGGAGCAAAAAAAAACAGTATTGGGATGAGGTAGTTGGATGGGCTATTTACAGCTGCAGTGATCTGTGAGCTGCTCAGACAGCTGGTGCTTAAAGTTAGTGAGGGAGTTATGAGTCTCCAGTTTCAGTGATTTTTGCAATTCGTTCCAGTAATTGTCGGCAGAGAACTGGAAGGAAAGGCAGCCAAAAGAGGAATCCTAGCAAAGACTTATAAATGACCTGGAGCCAGTGGGTTTGGCGACGAATATGAAGGGAGGTCCAGCCAACGAGAGCATACAGCTCGCAGTGGTGGGTAGTATATGGGGCTTTGGTGACAAAACGGATGGCTCTTTGATAGACTGCATCCAATTTGCTGAGTAGAGTGTTGGAGGCTATTTTGTAAATGACATCGCCGAAGTCCAAGATTGGCAGGATAGTCAGTTATACAAGGGTATGTTTGGCAGCATGAGTGAAGGATGCTTTGTTGCGAAATATTAAGCCGATTCTAGAATTAATTTTGGATTGGAGATGCTTGATGTGAGTCTGGAAGGAGAGTTCACAGTCTAACCAGACATTTAGATATTTGTAGTTATCCACATATTCTAAGTCAGAACCGTCCAGAATAGTGATGCTGGACGGGTGGGCAGGTGCGGGCAGCGATCTGTTGAAAAGCATGCATTTAGTTTTATTTGTTGGAGGCCACGGAAGGAGAGTTGTATGGCATTGAAGCTCGTCTGGAGGTTAGTTAACACAGTGTCCAAAGAAGGGCCAGAAGTATACAGAATGGTGTCATCTGCGTAGAGGTGGATCAGAGAATCATCAGCAGCAAGAGCGACATCATTGATGTATACAGAGAAAAGAGTCGGCCCTAGAATTGAACCCTGTGGCACCCCCATAGACTGCCAGAGGTCCGGACAACAGGCCCTCCGATTTGACACACAGAACTCTGTCTGATTTGTAGTTGGTGAACCAGGCGAGGCAGTCATATGAGAAACCAAGGCTGTTGAGTCTGCCGATAAGAATGTGGTGATTGACAGAGTTGGAAGCCTTGGCCAGGTTGATGAATACAGCTGCACAGTATTGCCTCTTATCGATGGCGGTTATGATATCGTTTAGGACCTTGAGCGTGGCTGAGGTGAAACCATGACCAGCTCGGAAGCCAGATTGCATAGCGGAGAGGGTACGGTTGGACTCGAAATGGTCAGTGATCTGTTTGTTAACTTGGCTTTTGAAGACCTTAGAAAGAAAGGGTAGGATAGATATAGGTCTGTAGCAGTTTGGGTCTAGAGTGTCTCCCCTTTGAAGAGGGGGATGACCGCGGCAGCTTTCCAATCTTTGGGGATCTCAGATGATATGAAAGAGAGTTTGAACAGGCTAGTAATAGGGGATGCAACAATTTCGGTGGATCATTTTAGAAAGAGAGTGTCCAGATTGTCCAGTCCGTCTGATTTGTAGGGGTCCAGATTTTGCAGCTCTTTTAGAACATCTGGTATCTGGATTTGGGAGAAGGAGAAATGGGGAGGCTTGGGCGAGTTGCTGTGAGGGGTGCAGGGCTGTTGATCGGGGTAGGGGTAGCCAGGTGGAAAGCATGGCCAGCCATAAAAAAATGCATATTGAAATTCTCAATTATCGTGGATTTATCGGTGGTGACAGTGTTTCCTAGCCTCAGTACAGTGGGCAGCTAGGACGAGGTGCTCTTATTCTCCATGGACTTTACAGTGTCCCAGAACTTTTTGTAGTTTGTGCTACCAAATGCAAATTTCTGTTTGAAAAAGCTAGCCTTTGCTTTCCTAACTTCCTGTGTATATTGGTTCCTAACTTCCCTGAAAAGTTGCATATTGCGGGGTCTATTCGATGCTAATGCAGTACGCCACAGGATGTTTTTGTGCTGGTCAAGGGCAGTCAGGTCTGGAGTGAACCAAGGGCTATATCTGTTCCTGGTTCTAAATTTTTTGAACAGGGCATGCTTATTTACGATGGGGAGGAAGGCACTTTTAAAGAATAACCAGGTGTCCTCTACTGACAGAATAAGGTCAATATTCTTCCAGGATACCCCGGGCCAGGTCGTTTAGAAAGGCCTGCTCGCTAAAGTGTTTTAGGGAGCGTTTGATAGTGAGGGGTGGTCGTTTGACCGCAGACCCACGTACGCAGGCAATGAGGTGGTAATCGCTGAGATCCTGGTTGAAAACAGTAGAGGTTTGTATTTGGAGGGCAGATTGGTTAGGATGATATCTATGAGGGTGCCCGTGTTTATGTTTTTTTATGAGGGTGCCCGTGTTTACCTGGTAGGTTCTTTGATAATTTGTGTGACATTTAGGGCTTCAAGCTTAGATTGTTGGATGGCCGGGGTGTTAACCATGTCCCAGTTTAGGTCACCTAACAGTACGAGCTCTGAAACTAGATCAGCTGGCAATCTATTCACATATGGTGTCCAGGGCACAGCTGGGGGCAGAGGGTGGTCTATAGCAAGTGGCAACGGTGAGAGACATGTTTCTGGAAAGGTGGATTTTTAGAAGTAGAAGCTCAAATTGTTTGTGCACAGACCTGGATAGTAAGACAGAACTTTGCAGGCTCTCTCTGCAGTAGATTGCAACTCAGCAATGGACAAGGCATATTGACATTAGGGAGAGGCTTGCGTAGGCAATGGATCATAGGGTCCAGTGAATAGCTAGGCGGGCTGGAGACACAGCGATTCAGACAGCTAGTGGGCCGGGGCTAGCAGATGGGCCTTAGAGGGATGTCGCGACGGAAGAAGTCTGTTGTAGCCCCCTCGTGCGTTTAAGTCGGCAGACCAGTTGTGATGGATCAGCAGGGCTCTGTGTAGTAAAAGGGTCCAGGCCAGTTGGCAAAAAATAGGTATTTTAGCCCAAGATATTGGCTGACGGACTAACAGCTAACAGTCCGATATGCTCTAGACAGCTAGTGGACCGTGGCTAGCAGATGGGCATTCAAGGTACGTGGCGACGGAGGAGCCTGTTGAAAAAATCCTTCTCGGGCGGATTACGTCGGTAGTCCTGTCGTGATGAATCGGCGGGGTTCTGTATCGGCAGTAAAAGGGGTCCAGTCCATTTGACAAAATAGGTATTGTAGCCCAAGGAGTGGCTGATGGACCTCTTCTGCTAGCCGGGAGATGGGCCTAGCATAGGCTAGCTCCAGGCTAATTGGTGTTTGCTTCGCAACATGGACGTTAGTAAGGAGAAGCCAATCGGATAGTAGCTAGCTAGGTGAAAAGGTTCAGAGCTTGCGGTAGGAATCTGGAGATATGGAGAAGAAGAAGTCCGATATGCTCTGGATTGAATCGCGCTGTGCAGACTGGCAGGAGTTGTCCAGGCTAAAGGTTAGCTGATGACCGCTAGCAGTGGCTAGCTGACTACTAGCTAGTAGCTAGTTAGCTGGCTAGCTTCTGTTGGGGGTTCCGGTTCTAAAGTAAAGAAAATACCAGATCCATACCACCTTGGGTGAGGCGGGTAGCAGGAGAGTATGTTGAAGTTGGAGTTAAGAAAAATATAAAAAATATGTGGAGAAAAAATATATATAAAAAGATATATACACGGGACACGACAAGACGAAGACAGACGACTGACTGCTACACCATCTTGGATTCAAGTTCTCACCAGTAGATAGTCTTTGTTCATAGAGCTGTATGGTTTGTTTAACTTTGCAATCATTGGTTTTTGTTTGACATACTCTTTTTTTCTGTTTACTTTAAAATGTATGTGTCACTCTTAACGTGGAATTAACCCTTAACCCTTTTACCACTACTCCTGGGCTTAGACGGTACCTTTTGTCTCTACAACTGGTTGTCATGGTTGCTTGTAGACTAGGCGTACCAACTCCCAACTGGTTGTCATGGTTGCTTGTAGACTAGGCATACCAACTCCCAACTGGTTGTCATGGTTGCTTGTAGACGAGGCGTAACCAACTCCCAACTGGTTGTCATGGTTGCTTGTAGACGAGGCGTAACCAACTCCCAACTGGTTGTCATGGTTGCTTGTAGACGAGGCGTAACCAACTCCCACCTGGTTGTCATGGTTGCTTGTAGACGAGGCGTAACCAACTCCCAACTGGTTGTCATAGTTGCTTGTAGACGAGGCGTAACCAACTCCCAACTGGTTGTCATAGTTGCTTGTAGACGAGGCGTAACCAACTCCCAACTGGTTGTCATGGTTGCTTGTAGACGAGGCGTACCAACTCCCAACTGGTTGTCATGGTTGCTTGTAGACGAGGCGTACCAACTCCCAACTGGTTGTCATGGTTGCTTGTAGACGAGGCGTACCAACTCCCAACTGGTTGTCATGGTTGCTTGTAGACGAGGCGTACCAACTCCCAACTGGTTGTCATGGTTGCTTGTAGACAAGGAGTAACCAACTCCCAACTGTTTGTCATGGTTGCTTGTAGACGAGGCGTACCAACTCCCACCTGGTTGTCATGGTTGCTTGTAGACGAGGCGTACCAACTCCCACCTGGTTGTCATGGTTGCTTGTAGACGAGGCGTAACCAGCTCCCAACTGGTTGTCATAGTTGCTTGTAGACGAGGCGTAACCAACTCCCAACTGGTTGTCATGGTTGCTTGTAGACGAGGCGTACCCAACTCCCAACTGGTTGTCATGGTTGCTTGTAGACGAGGCGTACCAACTCCCACCTGGTTGTCATGGTTGCTTGTAGACGAGGCGTAACCAACTCCCACCTGGTTGTCATGGTTGCTTGTAGACGAGGCGTAACCAACTCCCACCTGGTTGTCATAGTTGCTTGTAGACGAGGCGTACCAACTCCCAACTGGTTGTCATGGTTGCTTGTAGACGAGGCGTAACCAACTCCCAACTGGTTGTCATGGTTGCTTGTAGACGAGGCGTAACCAACTCCCAACTGGTTGTCATGGTTGCTTGTAGACGAGGCGTAACCAACTCCCAACACCGTATCTCTCTTTATTTCTCTCCAGGGAACCCTGATCAGAATATTTGACACCATGGCAGGTCACCTGATTCAAGAGTTGAGGCGGGGGTCACAGGCCGCTAACATCTACTGGTGAGAACAACCAACCAACCTGGGTCTCTTCTTCACCTGATATTAGATGTGACAAATGAACTAACGTTTCCATTTTGAGTAATTTAAGCAGATGTTCTGATCCAGAGTGCATCTAAAGGTTGTTCGGTACGACGACCTCATATTAGTCATAGTAAGTTGTTGTTCTAGTCCTGATTGGTATCCCTCTGTTCCCCGTTCCCCAGCATCAACTTCAACCAGGACGCGTCCCTCATCTGTCTGTCTAGTGACCATGGTACAGTCCACATATTCGCTGCAGAGGACCCCAAGAGGAACAAACAGTCCAGGTCTGATTTGATTTGTCACCTTTCTATGCACTTTGTGACTGGAGCTCTTAAAAGGTCCAAGTACTGCAACATTGATCATAGATTAAAGTACTGCCTTGGTGCCAGTGGTGATGAAGCTCTTTTTGAGAGAACTATCTATATTATTGACTGTTCAATGAGAAACACCATTTTTGGAAGAGTAACTTTGAAGTGAGCACATTTTGTTTTCCAATGTTAATCTTTAAACCAGCCACCATTCCAAACCCCTTCCCGAATCCTTGTTTTGTTTCCTATAAATTCAAAACCCATCCCTGAATCCTTGTTGTTTCCTTTTATCCTTAGCTTAGCCTCGGCTAGTTTCCTTCCTAAGTACTTCAGCTCCAAGTGGAGTTTCTCCAAGTTCCAGGTTCCATCAAATTCGCCGTGTGTGTGTGCCTTTGGAACAGAACCCAACTCTGTCATAGGTGAGGGGTGTGTGTGTGTGTGTGTGTGTGTGTGTGTGTGTGGTAGTGTTGCTCTCTGTGTACATGTTTGCTTTGGCACATGTCTGGAACAGAGCCCAGTGCAGCAGTCATAAATTAGTCATACTTCCTGCTTCCTGTCCAGTGTCTGCAAACACATTCAGCTTGACATTTCTTCAATGTTGACTCATTTGATTGTTGACCTGACACGACTTATTTGATTGTTTTATTGTTGACATCATTTTAGACTTTGAGTGGGAAACTGTATTCTTAGATTTGTGCATACTTTTGTGCCAACCAGAAGAAAAAAAAGTTTTTTTGACTTTGAGGATATAGCTGATGTACATTCTCTTATTGCGACACTTGCTCTCTCTCCCTCCCTCTCTCTCTCTCATATCAGCCATTTGTGCTGACGGCAGCTACTACAAGTTCCTGTTCAACCCGAAGGGGGAGTGTTCCCGAGACGTCTACGCCCAGTTCCTGGAGATGACTGATGAGAAGATCTGACCTTTAACCCAGACTCCTCCTGCAGACAGACAAGACGTGTGTGTATTTTTTGGAGCAGGAGGACAAGGGGGGCTGGACAGAAGGAGGAGGTTAGGTGTCTCTGCTCACCCAGTGCTGATAGACTCTCAATGGAGAGAGGGAGACCGCCTTAGAAACGACAAGACGGATGGAGGGAGCGATGAAGGAAGTCGATGTCCTCTCTGACACAAACTACTTAGAGACCATCCTTGAACAACTAGCAAAGGACAGACAGATGGACAGACTGTCACCTGGACCTTGTTGTCCTGCTACTCTGAGAACCAAACAGGGAAATGTATTTTTGTTGCTTTTTAGAGATGTCTTCCGATACCAATGATCGGTTGATTATTCTGGTTATTTTTTTTTAAAGGCGTATTGCGTTAATTCCAATAGGTAGATACATAGAAAAATAAATATTGTAAACTAACACCACCTAATCTAAATATAGGGAGTGCCTCTGAGCTGAATCAATATTGGAGTGTGTATATACTCGCATATGTGCCTTCAGGAAGTATTCTTAACCATTGTTGTTACAGCCTGAATTCTAAATTGATTAAATATATATATATATATATATTTTTTTTTTTACACACAATACCTCATAATGACTAAGTGAAAACATGTTTTTAGAAATGTTTGCAAATATAAAATATAATGCAGACATTTCTAATTTACGTAAGTATTCACACCCCTAAGTCAATACTTTGTAAAAGCACCTTTTGACAGTGATTACAGCTGTGAGTCTTTCTGGGTAAGTTTCTAAGAGCTTTCCACACCTGGATTGTGCAACATTTGCCCGTTATTCGTTTTCAAAATGTTTCAAGCTCTCAAATTGGTTGTTGATTGTTGCTAGACATCCATTTTCAGGTCTTGCCATAGATTTTCAAGTAGATTTAAGTCAAAACACTAACTCAGCCACTCAGTAACATTCACTGTCTTCTTGGTAAGCAACTCCAGTGTAGATTTGGCCTTGTGTTTTAGGTTATTGTCCTGCTGAAAGGTGAATTTATCTCCCAGTGTCTGCTGGAAAGCAGACTGAACCAGTTTTTCTCTGGGATTTTGCCTGTGCTTAGCTCTATTCTGTTAATTTTTTTTATCCTGAAAAACTCCCCAGTCCTTAACAATTACAATCATAGCCATAACATGATGCAGCCACCACTATGCTTGAAAATATGGAGAGTGGTACTCAGTAATGTGTTATGTTTGGGGCAAATCCAACACTTTGTATTCAGGACAAAAATGTAATTGCTGAGCCACATGTTTTGCAGGTAATTAGTTTAGTGTCTTGTTACAAACATAATACAAATTTTCCAAAACATGCATCATCTACAGGCTTCCTTATTTTCACTCTGTCAATTAGGTTAGTATTGTGGAGTAACTGCAATGTGTTTGATTCATCCTCAGTGTTCTCCTATCACAGCCATTAAACTCTGTAACTGTTTTAAGGTCACTATTGGCCTCATGGTGAAATCCCTGATTAGTTTCCTTTCTCTCTGGCAACTGAGTTAGTGACTGGCTGTATTGATACACTATCCAGAATGTAATTAATAACTTCACTATGCTCAAAGGGATATTCAATGTCTACTTTTTATTTTTTACCCATCTACCAATAGGTGCCCTTCTTTACAAAGTATTAGACAACTTCCCTGTTCTTTGTGGTTGAATCTGTGTTTGAAATTCACTGCCGACCTTACACTTATCTGTATGTGTGGGGTACAGAGATGAGGTAGTCATTTCAAAATAATGTTAAACACTTATTGCACACAGAGCGAGTCTATGCAACTTACTATGTGACATGATTAAGCACATTTTTACTCCTAAAAAGTATTTAGTGTTTGCCATAACGAAGTGTTTGAATGCTTATTGACTCAAGACAATTCGGTTTTCATTTGTAAACATTTCCGCTTGCACATTTTGGGGTATTGTGGTTAAGCCAGTGACAAACAAATCTCAATATAATGAATGTTTTATTCTGGCTGTAACACACAATGTGGACAAAATCAAAAGGTATGAATACTTCCTGAAGGCACTGATATGCATATTTGGGTGGGATTTCACAAAGGAAGATCTTTGAGTTAGCCAGGTGGGTAAACACTTAGAAATCAAGCTTTCTTCCTACGGTTGAAGAAATGAGTCACCCATTAAGGGGCGGCAGGTAGCCTAGTGGTTAGAGCATTGGGCCACTAACCCGAAAGGTTGCTGGATCGTATCCCCCGAGCTGACAAGGTAAAAAATCTGTTGTCCTGCCCCTGGACAAGGCAGGTAACCCACTGTTCCCCAGTAGGACGTCATTGTAAATAAGAATGTGTTCTTAACTGACTTGCCTAGTTAAATTGAAAAAAGTTCATATTTTTTACATGCTTTTTTTTAAATCTTGATTTACGGTGGTTTATCTGGTTAACCTCAGGGATTCCTCTTGGTGAAACCTCACCCTGGTAGAGCTTAGCTTCGCTGTATAAACATAATGAATGCGCCAGACTGAACATATGTAACTTACCACAGAAGAAGAAGAGATCTCATGGCGATGAATGTTTCGCTTCTCCTGACATTTCATGTTGTAGCTTACTATGTATGTATGTACTTGTAATATTCTTGACGTGAGTCTCGCCCTCCTTGTGGAGAGGGAATATATTAGTTACAACTCTAATTAGTACCTATAAAGCACTGATTTGGGGCTAGATTCAATCCCATCGCCCCTTTTCGGGCTATGCACCTTTTTTAAAGGCAATATTTCCGTGTTCGAGGAGACCGCATTCGTGGTAAACGCTGCATATGTCGGCTCAATCGGAAATGTATGTCAATCGCGCTATAACACAGCTCTTCCGCGGTACGGATTGAATCTAGGCCCACGTACTTTGATCTTTACATTTGAGTTTTGAGCATAATCAAACTCGGGCAACTTGATCAGTCTCAGATGATTTTCAATGACGCGTTACTTCCTAATTCTTTCAAAGAAACCAATGTTTCTCATGCATCCGTTCATGAATGAACACAACCGTTTTCCCAGAACCAAGCCGTCCCGGTCATTGTGGAAACTGCTGCAGTATTCTGCCGTGATCAAAGTGCATTTCCACCCCCTTATGAAAGGCTTACGAGTGACACATTCTCGCTGAATCAAACCAAAATCCACTTCCTTGTGTGACTGAATACGCACCCATTCCTTTTTGGTGAGGTTTAATTGGCTGGTGTCGTTTGCCTCTTGAAGATAGAAGTCTCTTCGGTTTGCTCACTAGGGCCAGCTTTAGCAAGCTTCTGCATATGTTAACTGATCTACAAATGATGGTAACATCTGTGGATCTACAAGCAGTATTGACTTTAGAGCCTATCTCATGTTTGTCACAGTATCGGGTCCAGCTTTTTGGCCCATGTATGTGACCTTACAATGCAGTACTACAATGTATTTTTCTGTATCTTTCAGTATGTTTCTGATTTGTCCCACGCACATTTCTCTTTCAGTTTGAATTCAATGGGAACCGCTTTCTGAATGCATTTCATTTGTTGCATCCAGCTCTGATTGTACATATGTCAGGGGAATTGAATCCCTACACACACACACACACACACACACACACACACACACACACACACACACACACACAACACAACACTATTGCTGCCATTTAACTACATATAGACGCGGCACAAACTCTCCTGTTGATGTGACACTTTTCAAAATGATTGTAAAATCCTGCATTTCAATTTGTAAATAAAATGTCATGTCCGTATGGACATTTGTACATGACCCGGGGTACTGTGTGTAACTTAAAGGTAGTGTGTGAACTCAGTCTAAGGCAGCGGTGTAATCTGTTTTAGTATGTTTTTGCATCATATGCATTCACAATGCATTTAGTTTAGAAGGAACCATGCTTGGTCTGAAAATAACCACACAAGCCCTCCCCTAGCCAGCTGTTAACCCCTCCCCTAGCCCCCTGTTAACCCCTCCCCTTAGCCCTCTGTTAACCCCTCCCCTAGCCAGCTGTTAACCCCTCCCCTAGCCAGCTGTTAACCCCTCCCCTTAGCCCTCTGTTAACCCCTTCCCTAGTCAGCTGTTAACCCCTCCCCTTAGCCCTCTGTTAAGCCCTTCCCTAGTCAGCTGTTAACCCCTCCCCTTAGCCCTCTGTTAACCCCTCCCCTTAGCCCTCTGTTAACCCCTCCCCTAATATGTTTCTAAACATTTCTAAATTAATGTGGATGCTACCATGATCACGGATAATCCTGAATGACGCACAAATAAAATACCCCCATGCCTGTTGACCTCTCACCATACCAATGAGGTTAGCATTTTTTTTATTTGGGGGGGGGGGTTATGATATTTGTGCATCTAACTTTCTCACTCATTCACAATTCATTCAGGATGATCCGTAATCATGGTAGCATCCACATTAATGTAGAAATGTTTAGAAACATATAACATTTTTACAATAAGGGACTCCAAAATGACACAATACATTATTTACCATTCATTTATATTGGGAACAAATTATCTGACAAACAAAACAAACAGAAAATGCATCCAACAAGTTTGTAAAGTAACAAGAAAAAGTACAGTAACGTGCTATGAATATGGAACCAAATACTAAACTTTTGACTACTTTAATACACATAAGTGGGTTTGTCCTTCAAATGGGAGGACCATGTACAAAAAGTGCTGTAATTTGTTAACGGTTCAACCGATGTGGATGGAAATACCCTCATGTTAAGGCTGTCGGTCTGCACTTTAACCTCATAGTCATTGTATCATTTCAAATCCAAAGTGCTGGAGTACAGAGACAAAACAACAACAAATGTGTCACTATCTCCACTCTTCTGGGAAGGCTTTCCACTAGATGTTGGAACATTGCTGCGAGGACTTTCTTCCATTCAGCCACAAGAGCATTAGTGAGGTTGGACACTGATGTTGGGCGATTAGACCCTGGCTTGAAGTTGGGGTCAATGTCATGCTGAAACAGGAAAGGGGTTCCCCAAACGGTTGCCACAAAGTTGGAAGCACAGAATAGTCTAGAATGTCATTGTATGCTATAGCGTTAAGATTTCCCTTCACTGGAACTAAAGGGGCATTGCCTGAACCATGAAAAACAGCCCCAGACCATTATTCCTCCCCCAGCAAACTTTACAGTTGGCACAATGCATTGGGGCAGGTAGCGTTCTCCTGGCACCCGCCAAACCCAGAATCGTCCATCGGACTGCCAGATGGTGAAGCGTGATTCATCACTCCAGAGAACGTGTTTCCACTGATCCAATGGCGGCAGGTTTTACACAGCTCCAGCCAACGCTTGGCATTGCGCATGGTGATCTTAAGCTTGTGTGCGGCTGCTCGGCCATGGAAACCCATTTCATGAAACTCTCAATGAACAGTTCTTGGGCTGACGTTGCTTCCAGAGGCAGACAAACTGACTTGTTGAAAAGCTGGCATCCTATGACGGTGCCACATTGAAAGTCACTGAGCTCTTCAGCAAGGCCATTCTACTGACAATGTTTGTCTATGGAGATTGCATGGCTGTGTACCCAATTTTATACACCTGTCAGCAACAAGTGTGGCTGACATTTTCGAATCCCCTTTATTTGAAGGGGTGTCCACATCCTTTTGTACCGTTGAAGTCAGAAGTTTGCATACACTTTAGCCAAATACATTTAAACTCAGTTTTTCACAATTCCTGACATTTAATCCTAGTAAACATTCCTTGTTTTAGGTCACCACTTTATTTTAAGAATGTGAAATGTCAGAATAATAGTAGAAAGAATTATTTATTTCAGCTTTTATTTCTTTCATCACATTCCCAGCGGGTCAGAAGTTTACATACACTCAATTAGTATTTGGTAGCATTGCCTTTAAATTGTTTAACTTGGGTCAAACATTTTGGGTAGCCTTCCACAAGCTTCCCACAATATGTTGGGTGAATTTTGGCCCATTCCTTCTGACAGAGCTAGTGTAACTGAGTCAGGTTTGAAGGCCTCCTTGCTCGCACATTCTTTTTCAGTTCTGCCCACAAATTTTCTATCGATTGAGGTCAGGGCTTTGTGGTGGCCACTCCAATACCTTGACTTTGTTTTCCTTAAGCCATTTTACTACAACTTTGGAAGTATGCTTGGGGTCATTGTCAAGACACATTTGCGACCAAGCTATAACTGATGTTTTGAGATGTTGCTTCAATATATTCACATAATTCCCCTCCTCATGATGCTATCTATTTTGTGAAGTGCACCAGTCCCTCCTGCAGCAAAGCACCCCCACAACATGATGCTGCCACCCCTGTGCTTCCCGGTTGGTATGGTGTTCTTCGGCTTGCAAGCCTCCCCTTTCTCCTCCAAACATAATAATGGTCATTATGGCCAAACAGTTTAATTTTTGTTTCATCAGACAAGAGGACATTTCTCCAAAAAATATGATCTTTGTCCCCATGAGCAGTTGCAAACCGTAGTCTGGCTTTTTTAGGGCGGTTTTGGAGCAGTGGCTTCTTCCTTGCTGAGCGGCCTTTCAGGTTATGTCGATATAGAACTTGTTTTACTGTGGATATAGATACTTTTGTACCGGTTTCCTCCAGCATCTACTACACAAGGTCCTTTGCTGTTGTTCTGGGATTGATTACTTTTCGCACCAAAGTACGTTCATCTCTAGGAGACAGAATGCATCTCCTTCCTGAGCGGTATGACGGCTGCGTGGTTCCATGGTGTTTATACTTGCGTATTATTGTTTGTACAGATGCACATGGTACCTTCAGGCGTTTGGAAATTGCTCCCAAGGATGAACCGGACTTGTGGAGTTCTACAATTTTCTTTCTGAGGTCTTGGCTGATCTCTTTTGATTTTCCCATGATGTCAAGTAAAGAGGCACTGAGTTTGAAGGTAGGCCTTGAAATACATCCAGGTACACCTCCAATTGACTCACATGATGTCAATTAGCCTATCAGAAGCTTCTAAAGCCATGATATCATTTTCTGGAATTTTCCTAGCTGTTTAAAGGCACAGTCAACTAGTGTATACAAACTTCTGACCCACTGGAATTGTGATACAGTGAATTAATTATAAGTGAAATAATCTTTAGGTAAACAATTGTTGGAAAAATGACTTGTGTCATGCACAAAGTAGATGTCCTAACCGACTTGCGAAAACTATAGTTTGTTCACAAGATATTTGTGGAGTGATTGAAAAACAAGTTTTAATAACTCCAACCTAAGTGTATGTAAACTTCCGACTCCAACTGTATATATAGTGTAAGTGGTCCAGTTGGTTCTCGTATCCATTACATGACGAATCCTCGTGGGGGAAGTTCATGGCTACGTCCAAAATGGCTCCCTAGTCCCTATATAGGGCACTACTTTTTTTTATTTTCACCCAATTCTTCTCCCAATTTTGTGATTACTCTACCGTAATCGGTCCTCTTTCACCCCAGCTGCCAAACTAACCCTGAATTTATAGATCGCCAGGTGAGGGTGCTTTCGAGCGGCTAGATGTTCTTTACCACTCCTTACAGAACACATCACTGCACTCTATACTCCTCTGTAAACTGGTCATCTCTGTATACTCGTCGCAAGACCCACTGGTTTATGCTGATTTACAAAACCCTCTTAGGCCTCACTACCCCCTATCTGAGATATCTACTGCAGCCCTCATCCTCCACATACAACCGTTCTGCCAATCACATTCTGTTAAAGGTCCTCAAAGCACACACATCCCTGGGTCGCTCCTCTTTTCAGTTCAGTGGGTCTGTCTTTATGTGGTGTTGTGGTGTCTCTCGTGATGTTTGTTTTGTCCTATATTTTGATGACATTTTTTATCCCAGCCTCCGTCCTGACAGGAGACCTTTTGGTAGGCCGTCATTGTAAATAAGAATTTGTTCTTAACTGACTTGCCTAGTTAACTAAAGGTTAAATAATATATATTTTTATGTTCTTGTCTCATCACTGCAACTCTCCAATCGGCTTGGGAGAGGTGAAGGTAGAGTCATGCGTCCTCCGAAAAATGACACGCCAAACCACGCTTCTTAACACCCACTCACTTAAGCTGCACCAATGTGTCGGAGGAAACACCGTTCAACTGATGACCAGAGTCAGCCTGTAGGCGCCCGGCCTGCCACAAGGAGTCGCAAGAGCGCGATGAGCTAAGTAAAAAAAAACTTGGCCAAACCATAGCCTGGACGATGCTGGGCAATTGTGCACTGCCCCCCGCAGTAACTTCCTGGAACACCAACAAAAATCCCAGGAATACAGCTGCAGTCATGGTGAAACAAACCCCGTCCTACCTACTCTCCTAGAACTAGACTGGTATTCCCTCATCTTAACTATCTGCCGAGCGGCTGCTTCTCTATAGTGTAGTTTCTCTCCAGTGTTACAGAACCTATTGTACCTTGGGCCACTAGAAGACCACTGCATTAGAGGAAATAAGAGATTCACCAACGTTACATTACATGGTGAGGTTTCAACTGCTGTCAACCAGATGCCTTGCAAAAGGATGGTTGATCTCACCGTGGCTGGCATTTGCACCTTCAAGGCATCTCAGGTTGAAAATAATGCTCTTTGACAAGGCGACAAAACACAGAGTGTCTGTTTCTCTGTGTGAATGCGCCTTTACCAGTAGCAGAGTCAAAAACACACCGACAGAAAACAGTAAGACACAGGACAGAGGTTGAAATTAATTTATATATATATAAAATAAAAAAAGGATGCATTTACCCACCGAAGCAGAACAAACATATCACTTGTTTTTTCCCTTGTGGAAACCAAATACAATCTGAAGAGACTTCAGGGAGCCAGAACAGAAGAAAAATAAATCAAGCAAAGAGACTGCCGACTTTCAACACAAAAAGGTAAACACAGCCATTGATGACAGGGAAAACAGAATAAAACAGGTAAATAAAATACATGGAGAGGGTAAGTGCTTTACTGGTCAGAATCATACAGTATAGCATAGATTCAGTCTTATTTTCTTGAGTTCCATATTCAGTTAACTGCTCAGGTACATTCTCTAAATTCGGTAACATGCAAAGCATTGATGAAGCATACGGGGCAAACACGCATGGAAATATACTTTTTTCTTATAGGATATTTGTTAAAATATGACATCTGTAGATGTACAGTGATTTGGAAACTTCTTTTGGGTTTGACAACAGAAAAACAAAACAATCCACTCAATAGATAAGTGTTTTCTTGAAGGAAAAGGAGACTACATTCATTTCACTGAACAAAGATTCCACAATATCAGGTGACTTTAAATATTTTTTTCGAACCCACTTCTTATAGCTTTTAGTATGGTTATTACTAAAATGTCTGTGCCTTGGAAAACGGGCGGTACACTCAAAGACGATCCTAGGATACACGTGTACAACATAATACGACATCTCTACTCACTCACGACTGCTTTAGGTAGGTCGACATGAAGGCTAGCTGCCAGAGATACAGGGAATGGTTCCACACACACTTCCCTTTTAGGGAATACACTACTGTTAACGGTCGTTGAAGTCATTTCTTTCCAAATATTAAAGAGCTTGTCTATCATGCTGCCGGGATGACGCCATTGGCTACATCCCTCCATTGGGGGGGCGTGTCCTGGGTAAAAACTGACAGGGGAACCTACCAATCAGCAGTGGAAGCCTTGGTGATTCTGGTAGTCTAGAGTTCCATTTTCATCTTGTTAACATTTTTTGTTTTTTTATGTACTACTTTTTGAATAACTTATATAATGAAGGGTTACCGTGCTTCTCTTAAGGTCGAGTCTCTCCAAAACAGTGTCAGCTCTTTAGCAACTTCATTTGCCTTCTCTTTTTGAATGATTATTTTCCTATTTTTATACTAACTGAGTGAGTGGTCTGTTTACTGGTCACACGTTTTGTATCTCTTTCCTCCCTTTGAGTAGATGATCAACGTGATTTAGAGTGGGAGTCTGGTCGAGGGGGAGGGGTGAGAACAGAGAGGGGGCTCATTGAGGAGAGGGGTCAGGACCTCTAGTCATCGCTGGCCTTTTCACTAACCCCATTCTCCTCGTCTCTGTTTGTGTGCGAGTTGTTTACAGCGGGGATAATGCTCTCGCCCCCCTCTTCCATTTTGACTCTCTTGGGTTCGGAGTGGTCGGCCAGCTCCCCATTCCGCCTCTTGGTTGGCAGTGACGCAGATGCCGAGGCGTGGGCTGCCAACAGGTGGAGGGGGTTCACCACTGCTGAGAGGAGAGAGAGTTTTACTACTGGATTCAAGGTAACCCTGACATAAACAAGCATTACTGAGTGAAACGGCAGGTCATTTTAGACAAGTCATTCCAATCGCGTGCCATTTTTTACAAGCTTCATGGGTGTTAGGTGCCATTTTGAGTGTGTCTCACCTGTGTTAGCAGCAGTAGTAATTGGGATCAGGCGAGTCCCGTTCTGTGTGATGGTCTTGATAGGAAGCCGATGCTGGCCCAGGGGGGCCTGCTGCAAAATGGTAACCGTTGTTAGGGGCGTGGCCTGGGAGGTCTGGATGATGCGATTGGCCCTGCCTATAGAGGAAGCAGTGACGGCTGGGACCGGCTCCACTTTGACTGGTTGAAGAGAGACAAACACTGAGATACATGACTACAGTTTTTCATTTATAAAGGGACTGGTACAGCAAAGAAAATGTACATTTGACTGTAAATCTATATGCCAAACTTTGTCTCCTCACCTTTGACCCCATTGTGGTCTCCCCCTCCGTTCTCCTGCAGTTCTGTCTTTACCGTAACAACAGAGTTCTGTGTAGCACCAATAGTAGCCATGGTGACCATCGGGATCTGTTGGAGTACATGTACCGTCTGCATGACGGGGGCGGAGCTTACAGCTGTTGTCATGACGGGCGTTGCCATGGTGTAGGTAACAGGCTTCATGGTAGTCTGGGGTAACTGTCGCTGCACGGCGATCAGCACCGGCTGGCTGTTTAGAGGGGAGCCTATCAGAGACAAGTATCAGAGGTCAGACAGGAAGTGCAGTTGTTAACCACCCACCAACACAGTTGAAACAACAACCTCCAACATAACATAACTCACCAGGAGCACTCTGAGCGAACTGGGCCTCCTGGATGACAGCTAGTTTGGGCTGTAGGGCAGTGGCTGTGGTGGGGGCTATGGCCCGGGCTGGCTCTGGGTCCATGGGCACAGGGGAACCCTCCCTGGACAGGCTTTCTGGGGACTGCACTCCACTGGAGTGGGCCGACAGTCCCCCTGTGTGGCTAGGAGAGGCCGGGGCACTCCTGAAGGGACAACAGCAGGAAGACTATTAGAATGATTAGCAAATGTGAGTGTACATTCATCTTTGTGTTCTGCATGCCAAAAAGAAACATCCTACCCAGAGCCCATTGAATAATTTAGAGCACAGTGTCCCAGACAGAGAAATAATTTCCTCTACCTGCACTGACTAACTGAGCCCACAGGGGGTAGTGGTGAGTTAATATACTGCTGGAGAACTGCATGCCATTTCAAACTACAATATATACGAGAGGGAAATATAGGAGCATGTGACTTCTAGTGAGAACTATTTTACCTGGATGAGAGGGGGCCTAGTGGGGTCCTGAAGCAGGGTACCCCCCTGGGCCTGCGCTTCCTGAACGCCTGTTCACACAACTTGCCCTCTGATGAGGGGTCGATCCTCCAGAAAGATCCCTTACCTGGCTCCTCCTGAGACCGAGCCACTTTGATGAAGTAGCGATTCAGAGACAAGTTGTGACGGATCGAGTTCTAGAACACAGTAGACAGTATTCATTACAATGGGAAGGTTATGGTGGATTGAGATTCTAGAACACAGTAGACAGTATTCATTACAATGGGAAGGTTATGGTGGATTGAGATTCTACAGCAGAGTAGACAGTATTCATTACAATGGGAAGGTTATGGTAGATTGAGATTCTAGAACACAGTAGATAGAGTATTCATTACAATGGGAAGGTTATGGTAGATTGAGATTCTAGAACACAGTAGACAGTATTCATGACAATGGGAAGGTTATGGTAGATTGAGATTCTAGAACACAGTAGACAGTATTCATTACAATGGGAAGGTTATGGTGGATTGAGATTCTAGAACACAGTAGACAGATTGAGATTACAGTACACAGTAGACAGTATTCATGACAATGGGAAGGTTATGGTGGATTGAGATTCTAGAACACAGTAGACAGTATTCATGACAATGGGAAGGTTATGGTGGATTGAGATTCTAGAACACAGTAGACAGTATTCATGACAATGGGAAGGTTATGGTAGATTGAGATTCTAGAACACAGTAGACAGTATTCATTACAATGGGAAGGTTATGGTGGATTGAGATTCTAGAACACAGTAGACAGAGTATTCTTTACAATGGGAAGGTTATGGTGGATTGAGATTCTAGAACACAGTAGACAGAGTATTCTTTACAATGGGAAAATTATGGTGGATTGAGATTCTAGAACACAGTAGACAGAGTATTCTTTACAATGGGAAGGTTATGGTAGATTGAGATTCTAGAACACAGTAGACAGTATTCATGACAATGGGAAGGTTATGGTAGATTGAGATTCTAGAACACAGTAGACAGTATTCATTACAATGGGAAGGTTATGGCGGATTGAGATTATACAGCAGAGTAGACAGTATTCATGACAATGGGAAGGTTATGGTGGATTGAGATTCTAGAACACAGTAGACAGTATTCATGACAATGGGAAGGTTTTGGTGGATTGAGATTCTAGAACACAGTAGACAGTATTCATTACAATGGGAAGGTTATGGTGGATTGAGATTCTAGTACACAGTAGACAGTATTCATTACAATGGGAAGGTTATGGTGGATTGAGATTCTAGTACACAGTAGACAGTATTCATTACAATGGGAAGGTTATGGTGGATTGAGATTCTAGAACACAGTAGACAGTATTCATTACAATGGGAAGGTTATGGTGGATTGAGATTCTAGAACACAGTAGACAGTATTCATTACAATGGGAAGGTTATGGTGGATTGAGATTCTAGAACACAGTAGACAGTATTCTTTACAATGGGAAGGTTATGGTGGATTGAGATTCTAGAACACAGTAGACAGAGTATTCTTTACAATGGGAAGGTTATGGTGGATTGAGATTCTAGAACACAGTAGACAGTATTCATTACAATGGGAAGGTTATGGTGGATTGAGATTCTAGTACACAGTAGACAGTATTCATTACAATGGGAAGGTTATGGTGGATTGAGATTCTAGTACACAGTAGACAGTATTCATTACAATGGGAAGGTTATGGTGGATTGAGATTCTAGAACACAGTAGACAGTATTCATTACAATGGGAAGGTTATGGTGGATTGAGATTCTAGAACACAGTAGACAGTATTCATGACAATGGGAAGGTTATGGTAGATTGAGATTCTAGAACACAGTAGACAGTATTCATTACAATGGGAAGGTTTTGGTGGATTGAGATTCTACAGCAGAGTAGACAGTATTCATGACAATGGGAAGGTTATGGTGGATTGAGATTCTAGAACACAGTAGACAGAGTATTCTTTACAATGGGAAGGTTATGGTGGATTGAGATTCTAGAACACAGTAGACAGTATTCATTACAATGGGAAGGTTATGGCGGATTGAGATTATACAGCAGAGTAGACAGTATTCATGACAATGGGAAGGTTATGGTGGATTGAGATTCTAGAACACGGTAGACAGTATTCATTACAATGGGAAGGTTTTGGTGGATTGAGATTCTACAGCAGAGTAGACAGTATTCTTTACAATGGGAAGGTTATGGTGGATTGAGATTCTAGAACACAGTAGACAGTATTCATGACAATGGGAAGGTTATGGTGGATTGAGATTCTAGAACACGGTAGACAGTATTCATTACAATGGGAAGGTTATGGTGGATTGAGATTCTAGAACACAGTAGACAGTATTCATTACAATGGGAAGGTTTTGGTGGATTGAGATTCTACAGCAGAGTAGACAGTATTCATTACAATGGGAAGGTTATGGTGGATTGAGATTCTAGAACACAGTAGATAGAGTATTCATTACAATGGGAAGGTTATGGTAGATTGAGATTCTAGAACACAGTAGACAGTATTCATGACAATGGGAAGATTATGGTAGATTGAGATTCTAGAACACAGTAGACAGTATTCATTACAATGGGAAGGTTATGGTGGATTGAGATTCTAGTACACAGTAGACAGTATTCATTACAATGGGAAGGTTATGGTGGATTGAGATTCTAGAACACAGTAGACAGTATTCATTACAATGGGAAGGTTATGGTAGATTGAGATTCTAGAACACAGTAGACAGTATTCATTACAATGGGAAGGTTATGGCGGATTGAGATTCTAGAACACAGTAGACAGTATTCATTACAATGGGAAGGTTATGGCGGATTGAGATACTAGAACACAGTAGACAGTATTCATGACAATGGGAAGGTTATGGTGGATTGAGATTCTAGAACACAGTAGACAGTATTCATGACAATGGGAAGGTTATGGTGGATTGAGATTCTAGAACACAGTAGACAGTATTCATGACAATGGGAAGGTTTTGGTGGATTGAGATTCTACAGCAGAGTAGACAGTATTCATTACAATGGGAAGGTTATGGTGGATTGAGATTCTAGAACACAGTAGACAGTATTCATGACAATGGGAAGGTTATGGTGGATTGAGATTCTAGAACACAGTAGACAGTATTCATGACAATGGGAAGGTTATGGTGGATTGAGATTCTAGAACACAGTAGACAGTATTCATGACAATGGGAAGGTTTTGGTGGATTGAGATTCTACAGCAGAGTAGACAGTATTCATTACAATGGGAAGGTTATGGTGGATTGAGATTCTAGAACACAGTAGACAGTATTCATGACAATGGGAAGGTTATGGTGGATTGAGATTCTAGAACACAGTAGACAGTATTCATTACAATGGGAAGGTTATGGTAGATTGAGATTCTAGAACACAGTAGACAGTATTCATTACAATGGCAAGGTTATGGCAGATTGAGATTCTACAGCAGAGTAGAGACATAGTGAGAATGGATGGAATTATAGACAGAAAGAGCGAGAGAAACAATAGATGAGATTCTAGAACAGAAAGATATAACTGATAAAGAGTTCAGTTCAAAACCATGAGAGACAGGTTGTAATGGATAACGTGAGACTGGATAACTTAGAAAGATTGCCGTTTACATAGATGTTGGAAGAAATATACCACAGCAGGATGAAATACAGGGTGGATTCACCGACCTGCCAGCCTTTGTCTGCGGTCCTGTAGTAGGGATAGTTCTTGGTGATGTGTGTGTAAATCCCATTCAGAGTCAGCTGCTTGTCGGGGGCCATTGTGATAGCCTGGACTATTAGTTGTGCATAGGAATACGGTGGCTTGGAGTCATCCTGAGGACAGAACAAATGAGAAAGCATTTTATTTCATGCTACAGATATTGGATTAGATTTATGCTATGATTGATGTGTATGTATTGCATGTGTTTATCTGGGTCAATAAACATTTTAATTTAAAAAAAAGGTTCAAGTGTTCGGTTTTGTGAGAACTTTCAGTTTCACGTTAGTCACACACATGTTGAAAACAAGTAGAGTTATAGTTCACCGGGATTTGTCACTCCAAAGTCTACATTTTCCTTCAATGAGTAACCGATCCCAGAGAACCAAAACAAAAGACAATGGAGTCAGGGGTGTGTTCAGGACGGTGCCACATTACAGAACACGGAGATAGAAACGCATTGTGTAGAATTTATAGGACTGTCAGGGCAAAACAGGGATTTGTTTAGCTCGATTAGACTCATTTCTATATTCAATGTCACCGGTTCATCTCAGCACTGGGCGAAAACCTCAATAGTCTAAAGTGGAATCCTCTCATCTTCTTTCCTTCATTGACAATGCTCTGTAAGAGATGGACAGGTCTCTCATTTGACTTCAATTATACTGCTTTGCCTGACCTCTTCATATCAGCGTGGAGGAAAGGAGAGGAAGCCACTTTGGGACTATTGGGATGCTGGTGTCTCACCTTGGGGCTGTCTCCCCCCGAGCCGTCCTTTTCGTCTGATTGGGAGTTCTCATTGATGAGGTCAGCGGTCAGTGCACGGCCCATCCTATAGCCAGACAGACCCGCCCCTCGGGGACTTGACGGACAGGAGTTTGGACAGGAGTTGGCAGCACTGTTGGGGCGAGAAACAATTTAACGGTGAGACTGAGTGGGAGAGACTGTGATTTGGTGATGAACAAGGAGATCCTGCGATGGCAGAAAAGATCTCAGATCCAACAAGCATCCAAGACACCTAACCCATAACCATAATGTCTGAAACCTCTGGTGGATCAGTATGCACAGTGCCTTCGGAAAGTATTCAGACCCCTTCACTTTTTCCACAAGTTACAATATTATTCTAAAATGAATCCTAAGCAATCTACAAACAAAAATACCTTATTTACCTAGGTATTCAGACCCTTTGCTATGAGACTCGAAATTGAGCTCCTTGAGATGTTTCTACAACTTGGAGTGCACCTGTGGTAAATTCAATTGATTGGACATGATTTAGAAACCTGTCTATAGAAGGTCCACTGCATGTCAGAGCAAAAACCAAGTCATGAGGTCGAAGGAATTGTCCAAAGAGCTCAGAGACAGGATTGTGTCGAGGCACAGACCTGAGGAAGGGTATCAAAAACAATTCTGCAGCATTGAAGGTCCCAAAGAACACAGTATTCTTAAACTGAATAATTTTGAACCAGCCTTGACCCTTCCTAGAGCTGGCCGCCTGGCCAAACTGAGTCATCGGGGGAGAAGGGCCTTGGTCAGGGAGGTGACTAAGAGCCCAATGGTCACTCTGACAGAGCTCGAGAGTCCCTCTGTGGCGATGGGAGAGAACCTTCCAGAAGGACAACCATCTCTGCAGCACTCCACCAATCAGGCCTTTACGCTAGAGTGGCCAGACAGAAGCAATTACTCAGTGAAAGGCACATGACAGCCCGCTTGGAGTTTGCCAAAAGGCACCTAAAGACTCTCAGACCATGAGGAACAAGATTATCTGGTCTGATGAAACCAAGCTTGAACTCTTTGGCCTGAATGCCAAGCGTCACGTCTGGAGGAAATCTGGCACCATCCCTACGGTGAAGCATGGTGGTGGAAGCATTATGCTGTGGGGATGTTTTTCAGAAGCAGGGACTGGGAGACTAGTCACAATTGAGGCAAAGATGAACAGAGCAAAGTACAGAGATCCTTGATGAAAACCTGCTCCAGAGCACTCAGGATCTCAGACTGGGGCGAAGGTTCACCTTCCAACAGGACAACGACTCTAAGCACACAGCCAAGACAACGCAGGAGTGGCTTCGGGACAAGTCTCTGAATCTCTTTGAGCGGCCCAGCAAGAGCCTGGACTTAAACCCGATCTAACATCTCTGGAGAGACCTGAAAATAGCTGTGCAGCAACACTCTCGATCCAACCTGACAGAACTTGAGAGGTTCTGCAGAGAAGAATGGGAGAAACTCCCCAAATACAGGTGTGCCAAGCCAAGAAGACTCAAGGCACTGTATAAAACACCTCCTCTTTCCATGACATAGACTGACCAGGTGAAAGCTATGATCCCTTATTGATGGCACTTGTTAAATCCACAACAAAATCAGTGTAGATGAAGGGGAGACAGGTTAAAGAATGATTTTTAAGCCTTGAGGCATGGATTGTATATGTGTGCCATTTAGAGGGTGAATGGGCAAGACAACACATGTAAGTGCCTTTGAACGGAGTATGGTAGCAGGTGCCAGGCGCACCAGTGTGTGTCAAGAACTGCAACACTGCTGGGTTTTTCATGCTCAACAGTTTCCTGTGTGTATCAAGAATGGTCCCTCACCCAAACGACATCCAGCCAACTTGACACAACTGTGGGAAGCATTGGAGTCAACATGGGCCAGCAACCTTGTTGAACACTTTTAACACCATGGTGAGTCCATGCCCCGACCAATTGAGGCTATTCTGAGGGCAAAAGGGGGGAGTGCAACTCCATATTAGGAAGGTGTTCTTAATATGTTTTGTACACTCAGTGTATATGCCAGGAGTTAGAGCTGGGACGATAAACCCAAAAGGTATCCATTACCGACCATTTATCATGGACATTTTACTGATCGATAATAACGATACTTAGCCATTGAAGGAATGTGAAGTGTTAAATTATATAAGTCTGCTACTATGGGCTATTGGTAACTGGAAAATTGATAGCTACAACATGCAAAAGTTGTATTAGTAGTTTTAAGGGCAATATTTCAAAAGTTACTAGTGCATATTAATGTTATGAATTTATTGTTCAATTTATCATTATTGTGATAATTCAGTCAATTTACCACAAAATGTATTTTTGTCCATATCGCCCAGCTCTACTAGGAGTATTCACATCTGAGCCTGGAGGTTCGGAGTATTGCTGTTTTTGAAAATCAGTGGCGGCACTCGCTTCCTGATCCAGATTTGAATAACCCTGCCATCTGCAACGCTCTGAACGTTTCATGGCTCGAACTTCACTTCAGTCTCACCTGATGGTGCCGGTGGGTGAGGGCAGGGGGCTTATGAGGTGTGCGATGTTGTCTGGAATGTTGATGGTCAGCGGCGCCATTTGGGGCTGGACGGGTTTTACCGGTGACTCCGACGCGTTCCTACGCTCCTTCTTATCGCTGGACAGGGCTGTGAACGTGATCTTGATGTTGGTGCTGGGGAACCGGAGACAGCACCTGGAGAACAGCGAAAGAAAGGGGGGAGAGAGAGTCTAAGGACACAATTGTAGAACAGCCATCCACACCTACCCAGACTCACTCAACAATAATAGTGAGAATGTCTCTTTAATTGGGATCCTGAGTGGCGCAGCAGTCTAAGGCACTGCATCTCGGTATTAGAGGTGTCACTACAGACCCGGGTTTGATCCCGGGATGTATCACAACTGGCTGTGATCTGGAGTCCCATAGGGCAGCACACAATTGGCCCATTGTCCTGATTAGGGGAGGGTTTGGCGGGGGTAGGCTGCAATTGTAAAAAAGAAAAATAATAATTCTGAACTGACTATTCTAGTTAAATTTAAAAAGTCTGCATTCTGACTGCAACACGCCAGCAGCAGTGTTGAATGGGTATCAACACATACAGAGGCACTCTGATAAGGGCCAGAAGAGTTAGCCTATTAACAGGGTTTATAAATGGAGCTTACATAACAGTTCTTACTTACTATTACATTGGGGTAAACTTGGACCATATTATGGCTATGGGACCAGTTGACTGTGACATAGAACTATTCGACATTTCAGACCAGTAAAACAGCACATTTCATTGCACCTTTCCAGTGTATATGACAATAAAACATATATTAAAAAGAAACCGATTGTTACGATTTAATAGAACCGCGTACCAATCAATACTATTTCTAACCCACTATTGTAATTTCCTGCTCAGTCGGTAGAGCATGACACATGCAACGCCAGGGTTGTGGGTTCGATTCCCACGGTTGGACCAGTACGAAAAAGTATGACAAATAATTGCCCGCACTACTGTAAGTCCCTCTGAATAAGAGCGTCTGCTAGAATGTAAACGGAAACGTCGGGTAAACATTTGGAAAAACTATCAATTCAGCTTGATATTACAGCCCATACTGACAATAACAAAACACGGTGCAGGCTAGTTTCTTTGAACATTATGCTGTGCAAACATTGCAACACATCCGCCTAGAAACCAAGCTGACATTTAGCCAAAGCATGGCCCATAGCACAAGTACAGCTAACCTTAGCTACATACATTTTCCATCGTAAACACGTTTTGATAGCAAGACATATGTATACAGACATAACCAGCCAAATACAGTACCTAGATACGCACGCTTAGTAATGTTAAATTACAAAAAAACATGTGTTTGTGATTCGCGTACCCCTTATGCAAACAAAGCCAGCGTTACCAGCGGCTCGCTGTGTGGACAGGCGCCGGGTGTTTGTCACAACACGTGCGGCGGCCAGGGAACAAAACAATAACAACGCGAGGTCAGAATATCATCACCTTTACCTTAGCGGTTCTACCGCGACATAAAATATCAAATACTACCCCATCTTACATTCGTGGGAGCTGCAGAGGTGGAGCCCCTCGTCTCTGGAACACCCCGTCAACAAATACCCCATTTTTGCCGAGGCATCGGAGGTAAAATTCCCCGCTACCGGTCCCGTCTTCACCCGCGGTGAAAATTTCAAGGTGCCGGCGGGAGATGAAACTGGAGTGGCCCATGCTGACGTCCACCGAGCCCTGCGATGAGTTCCGTCCGATGGTCGCCGACCTCTTCTTCATCAGGTATTCGAATTCTCGGCCCTCAAGCCGGGCGACTGCCGACCCCACCGCCATCTTCTTGGGGGTTCTAATTTTGAGACTGTGTGTGTGTGGAGGGGGGGGATAGGCGCTAATTAGGGAGCACTCGCTTTAATTTCGGCAGGGTTTAGAAATGTGGAGATTTCGTAAAAGGGGAATCCAATTGTAAAACCGTTAAGAATTTGGCTTGGAACGTGCCAGATCGGGGACACAGCAGCTCCGACACACCGCCGCGACAGAGAGAAAGAGAAAAGACAACAGCCAACCAATGGAGACCAAATGGGAGGAAAGGAGGTGACTGATAGCTCAACGTCCCAATCCCTTCAAAGACTGGCTAGGCAGATACACATTGTTTACCAATGACAGCCAAAATATAAATAGAAAGTAAAAATCACGGTTGGTTGCACTGTAGGCTGAAGCGCATATCGATGGCTGAATGTAAACGATGGAATCTGAAATATACGAAACGGATTGGAGTTTTGTAGATTCATGAAGGGGTAGTTCACCCAAATTACAATTTGGTTTCCTCATCAAACGTTATTTGTCACATTCAATGAACAAAATAGACACTTAACCAACAATGCAGAGTTTTTTTTAAAAAGTAAGTAAGTACAATTTGCTATAAACTAAAGGAAAAAGAGCAGCACAATATCTAGGCTATATAAACTCAGCAAAAAAAGAAACGTCTCCTCACTGTCAACTGCGTTTATTTTCAGCAAACTTAACATGTGTAAATATTTGTATGAATATAACAAGATTCAACAACTGAGACATACACTGAACAACTTCCAGAAACAGAAATTGAATAATGTGTCCCTGAACAAAGCGGGGGTCAAAATCAAAAGTAACAGTCAGTATCTGGTATGGCCACCAGCTGCATTAAGTACTGCAGTGCATATCCTCCTCATGGACTGCACCAGATTTGCCAGTTCTTGCTGTGAGATGTTAACCCACTCTTCCACCAAGGCACCTGCAAGTTCCAGGACTTTTCCGGGGGGAATGGCCCTAGCCCTCACCCTCCGATCCAACAGGTCCCAGACGTGCTCAATGGGATTGAGATCCAGGCTCTTCGCAGGCCATGGCAGAACACTGACATTCAAGTCTTGCATGAAATCACGCACAGAATGAGCAGTATGGCTGGTGGTTTGTCATGTCAGGATGAGCCTGCATGAAGGGTACCACATGAGGGAGGAGGATGTCTTCCCTGTAACGCACAGCTTTGAGATTGCCTGCAATGACAACAAACTCAGTCCGATGATGCTGTGACATACCTCCCCAGACCATGATGGACCATCCACCTCCAAATCGATCCCGCTCCAGAGTACAGGCCTTGGTGTAACGCTCATTCTTTCGACGATAAACGCAAATCCGACCATCGCCCCTAGTGAGACAAAACCGCAACTCGTCAGTGAAGAGTACTTTTTGCCAGCCCGGTCTGGTCCAGCGACGGTGGGTTTGTGCCCATAGGCAACATTGTTGCCGGTGATGTCTGGTGAGGACCTGCCTTACAACAGGCCTACAAGCCCTCAGTCCAACCTCTCTCAGCCTATTACGCACAGTCTGAGCACTGATGGAGGGATTGTGCTTTCCTGGTGTAACTCGGGCAGTTGTTGTTGCCATCCTGTACCTGTCCCGCAGGTGTGATGTTCGGATGTACCGATCCTGTGCAGGTGTTGTTACACATGGTCTGCCACTGCGAGGATGATCAGCTGTCTGTCCTGTCTCCCTGTAGTGCTGTCTTAGGCGTCTCACAGTACGGACATTGCAATTTATTGCCCTGGCCACATCTGCAGTCCTCATGCCTCCTTGCAGCATGCCTAAGGCACGTTCACGCAGATGAGCAGGGACCATGGGCATCTTTCTTTTGGTGTTTTTCTGAGTAAGTAGAAAGGCCTCTTTAGTGTCCTACTTTTTCAGAACTGTGACCTTAGTTGCCTACCGTCTGTAAGCTGTTAGTGTCTTAATGACCGTTCCACAGGTGCATGTTCCTTAATTGTTTATGGTTCATTGAACAAGCATGGGAAACAGTGTTTAAACACTTTATTTTTACAAACAATCTTTGAAAGACAGGGTCCTGAGAAAGGGACGTTTCTTTTTTTGCTGAGTTTACAAGGGGTACCGGTACCAAGTCAATGTGCAGGGGTACGGGTTAGTTGAGGTAATATGTACATGTAGGTAGGGGTAAAGTGACTATGCATAGAAAATAAACAGAGAGTAGCACTAGCATGTTTGAAGAGTGTGAAGAATGGAATGTGTGTGTCTGTCTGTGTGTGTGTGTGTGTGTGTGTTAGAGTGTCATTGTAGTATGTGTGTGGTTAGAGTCCAGTGAGTGTAAATCTAGCCAGTGCAAGAGACTCGGTGCAAAACTGTCATGCCCTGATCTGTTTCACCTTTGCTTGTCTCCACCCCCCTCCAGGTGTCGCCCATCTTCCCAATTATCCCCTGTGTATTTATACCTGTGTTCTCTGTTTGTTGCCAGTTCGTCTTGTTCGTTCAAGCTTACCAGTGGTTTTCCTGTCAGCTCCTGTCTTTTTCCCTGCCTCTCTTTTCTCAGCCTCCTGGTTTTTGACCTTTGCCTGTCCCGACCCTGTACCCGCCCGCCTTACCTCTCTGCCTGTCCCGACCCTGTACCCGTCCACCTTACCTCTCTGCCTGTCCCGACCCTGTACCCGCCCACCTTACCTCTCTGCCTGTCCCTGAGCCTGTTCCCGCCCGCCTTACCTCTCTGCCTGTCCCGACCCTGTACCCTCCCGCCTTACCTCTCTGCCTGTCCCGACCCTGTACCCGCCCGCCTTACCTCTCTGCCTGTCCCGACCCTGTACCCGCCCGCCTTACCTCTCTGTCTGTCTCGACCCTGTACCCACCCGCCTTACCTCTCTGCCTGTCCCTGAGCCTGTACCCGCCCGCCTTACCTCTCTGCCTGTCCCTGAGCCTGTACCCGCCCGCCTTACCTCTCTGCCTGTCCCTGAGCCTGTACCCGCCCGCCTTACCTCTCTGCCTGTCCCTGAGCCTGTACCCGCCCGCCTTACCTCTCTACCTGTCCCTGAGCCTGTACCCGCCCGCCTTAGCTCTCTGCCTGTCCCTGAGCCTGTCTGCCGTCCTGTACCTTTGCTCTACCCTGGATTGTCAACCCCTGCCTGCCTTCACCGGTCTGTTCCTGCCCCTGTTGCTCCAATAAACATTGTTACTTCGACAGTCTGCATCTGGGTCTTACTTTGATTCCTGATACAAAACAAGAATAGATTGTAATAAAATAAGGAGGTAAATGCAGATAGTCCTGGTTGTTGGTTTGATTAACTGTTCAGCAGTCTTATGGTTTGGGAATAGAAGCTGTTAAGGAGCCCTTTGGTCCCAGACTTGATGCCGCTTGCAGAGAGAGTCTATGACTAGGGTGGCTGGAGTCTTTGACCATTTTTAAGGCCTTCCTCTGACACCGTCTGGTATAGAGGTCCTGGATGGAAGGGAGCTCGGCCCCAGTGATGTACTGGGCCGTATGCACTACCCTCTGTTGCGCCTTGCAGTCGGAGGCCGAGCAGTTGCCATACCAGGCAGTGATGCAACCAGTCAGGATGCTCTAGATCGTGCAGCTTTTGAACTTTTTGAGCATCTGAAGATCCATGACAAATCTTTTCAGCCTCCCGAGGGGGAATAGGCATTGTCGTGCCCTCCTCACGACTTTGTTGGTGTGTTTAGACCATGAAAGGTCCTTGGTGATGTGGACACCAAGGAACTTGAAGCTCTCAACCTTCTCCACTACAGCCCCGTCGATGTGAATGGTGGAATTGCTGCAGTGAGTATTCTAGTCTAGGGTCGCCATGCTATTGTATAGATCAACTTTACATCATTTAGACTCTTATGTTGGGAGCAACATGAGAGGAGGGAGAGTCGTTCGGGTCATCCAGTCTAGTGCCTTCATGTGGTCATGTGCTAGTCGGAACTAGTAAACTCAGAAAGATCCCACTTGCTAACTTGTTATAGAAAGATGGTCTCGAGTTTCCCACTCGGGAAACATCACAATCAACCCAAATTTTAATTTTAATTTGACCCCTTTTTCTCCCCAATTTCGTGGTATCCAATTGTTTTAGTAGCTACTATCTTGTCTCCTCGCTACAACTTCCGTGCGGGCTCGGGAGAGACGACCCAACCCTGTGGCGCCCGGCCCGCCACAGGAGTCGCTGCTTCTTAACACAGCGCGCATCCAACCCGGAAGCCAGCCGCACCAATGTGTTGGAGGAAACACTGTGCACCTGGCAACCTTGGTTAGCGCGCACTGCGCCCGGCCCGCCACAGGAGTCGCTGGTGCACGATAAGACAAAGACATCCCTACCGGCCAAGCACTCCCTAACCCGGACGACGCTAGGCCAATTGTCTGAATGTAGCTCACCGGAGAGGCTGAATGTAGCTCACCGGAGAAAGCAGACAAGCGAGAGAAACAGCGCCCCTCTGTCTCTGTATGTGTAGCCCATCTATCTGATGCTGTCTGGTCAAAAAGAGTATGACATTGTTGCCTCCCGTAGCATTGAATGCAAGGGAAGCCAGCGAGCATTCGGCCACTATGGATTAAAAAAATAAATAACACAATAATAGCCAATCAGCGTTGAGCTAAAATAAGTGAACTCTACTGTTAATGGTCCTGGTCCACACCAAAAAAAGTGTCTAGGGAAGCCAGCTTGGATTTGGCTTCACACCAATCAAATCAAAAGTCAAATGTGAAATGTTGCATGTCTTTGTGTTGTTGTCCTCCGGTGTCTAGCTAGCTAGCTAAAATGGTCCCTTTCCTAAATTAGCCATGGATGGAGATAGGGATTTGGACTTGTGGTTTTACTTAATTCTCCATACTGGCCAATGATTATGACGGTGATTCTGACACAACCATAAATTCATACATTGTTGTACCCCTGGCCTGAGAGGATGGAAGTTCAATATGTAGCTAGATGTAGAAGGCTAATATTAACTAGCTGGCTAATTGTTGCCCATGAAAGGAAGTTAGTCTAGCGAGCAAGCATTTTAGCCAGGTAGCCTATGATAACAACAACTAAAACCGTGTACTGTATGACAGAGTGAGACCATTTCGGCAACATGAAAGAGAGGAGAATGGCATTGGCATTTCTCTACAAGTAGGGTGAGTCAACTACTTAGACAGACAGACACACACACACACACACACACACACACAGTACTATGGACAGCCACACCCTATTTAGATTATGTTGATTGGACTAAATTGTTTAGGGAATCTTTTAGTTGTCCCCGTATTAGATTAAGCATAGGTGATTTGATGATGTTGGAATGTTGTAGTTGAAATGGTGCTGGAATATTCGAGGCAGTTCCTGTTTTTTTTGCGACTTACGTAACATTCTGGTGTTTGTTTAGTAGTCCAAAAATGTCCCAAAAAATTAACATGCTGTGTAGGTCATGTAACTGTTACATTCAATATGCTTTGTGGACTTTAGGAGACAGATGTTGCTCTCCGGTTTTGTGATGAAACAAAGGTGTGGTTGAATTTATTCTGCCACTGTGTCTTCTTATTGTTTCTGCATTAGGCCTATATATCACGATGTCAAGGCATATGAACTAACAGGTTAAAGAGCAAACAACGCAATTATCACAACACATATGATTTTTTCCCCTGGCTTGGTTTTGATTTTACCCACACTCCTCCGCTACTACATGTGTGTCTGTGGGAAACGTGGGAAAGGGCCTTTGTTTCCATAGCAACAGTCTGCACTTGCTCTGGGCAGAGAGGAACTGCATGTTGAACTCGGTGAGATATACTTAGAAAATTTATAGCCAGCCAGCCCAGAGAGAGAGAGAGAGAGCATTTCATTGTGGGCTTTGTTGTCAACTTGAGCTACAGCTTTCCACAACAATTTTCACATTGCTCAGAACAACTACCAATTCAGTCTTCTGGGATTTCCGTTCCATTTGCGCTGTAGAGTTAATGACTACAGCAATAAACGCCAAGAAGCCAACCTTACTAAAGCACAAACTGTTCAGGTCACTCTGTACAGGCCTACTACTCACAGGGACACTCTCATACTCACAGGGATCCTCTCAGGCTCCCTCACCATTTTCCCAGCATCCTCTACTTTCCTCATTGCCTCAGCATATGACACTTTCTGCACTGCTCGAACACTGGCAACCTCAAACTGTTTAGTCTCTCTCACCAGACATTTTTGATCCCCTTGCAACATTGGACGCCCTCACAATTCACACGCACAGCTTTTCCCACCAAAACTACACACTCCTTTGTCCCATGCCCTCCTGCACACTTCTCTGAATCTCTGAATCTCCCCCCTACATGCTGCTGCAACATGACCATGGGCTTGGTATCTGAAACACTGTAATGGGTTCGGAACAAAAGCTCTCACTGGATAACTGGCATATCTTAGCATGACTGTATCAAGCAAAAGCTCTGCATCAAAATTCAAAAGGAACCCGTGCTTACCACTGGGTCTGCGTCCCGTCAGAAAACGGCGGACATCACTGACATTGGGCACCCTCATCTTAATTTGTTCCACTTCGACACTCAATGCCACCCCAGTAATCACTCCTTCCAGTGGCGCTCTGCTCCGAAGAGCAAAGCAAGATAGAGATCTGGTCCCGAGGCACGTAATGAGAAATGCCCACTCCCTATTGGGTGGAGGACACACCGATAATCAACACTACTCCACTTCTGGATACTTTGTTTTACTGCAGAAAAACTACAGTGGGTTTTGAGAGGGTTTCATCCTCCCAGGCCGACAACCTAGTGTAGAATCTGTTAGGGCCAAAGTAGTGGGAAGGGATGGGTTTGTTGGGGATAGTGGCGTATATATAGGGTTAGATGTTGGGTCAATTTATTTTTCCCATTCCCCTTTTCCTTTTTGTGAACAAAATGTGCAATTCACAGTCCGACCTGTGAAAGGCAGCAATAGGCAACAAAACATCTAGTCTTGGGGAAAACCACACGGTGAAGAAGAAGAAGGCAATGGGCCAACGGGCCAATGGTCCAACTCCTTGACATCCATGCATTACATCTGAAATGTCCAAACTACAGTTTTTCCATGAGTATCTTACTGAACGATTTGAGAAAATTAATGACAATTTTTAAAGGAACTGTTTGACTTTGTCTTAGCTAGCTAGGTCTTTTTATTTTGTCTAAATCTGCTGGACAGATCTCCGTACCACTGGAGAAAACCATAAAAGAATCGCAAGATGAACTCACTGTTCCAAGGAGGAGAACAAATCTCACAAAAACTATTGTATTGGAATGGGTTTTCAAACCGTAGATAAAGTTACACAGGGCAGGTTTGTATCGACTTTCGTTACTGTTACAAAAAGCTAGTTTATGTTGCTATGAAAATTATAATCTGTCGACTGTGTGTCAATAGGCCTAGAGAAACGCCTTTTTCTTTGTAACTCTGCCTAGAAGGCAAGCATCCCGGAGTCGCCTCTTCACTGTTGACGTTGAGACTGGTGTTTAGTGTGGTATTATTTAATGAAGCTGTCAGTTGAGGACTTGTGAGGCGTCTGTTTCTCAAACTAGACACTAATGTACTTGTCCTCTTCTCTTGCTCAGTTGTGCACCGGGGCCTCCCACTCCTCTTTCTATTCTGGTTAGGGCCAGTTTGCGCTATTCTGTGAAGGGAGTAGTATACAGCGTTGTACGGGAACAATTACTCACATGGAATAGCCTTCATTTCTCAGAACAAGAATAGACTGACGAGTTTCAGAAGAAAGGTCTTTGTTTCTGGGCTTTTTGAGCCTCTAATCGAACCCACAAATGCTGATGCTCCAGATACTCAACTAGTCTAAAGAAGACCAGTTTTTATTGCTTCTTTAATTAGCACAACAGTTTTCAGCTGTGCTAATATAATTGCAAAGGGGTTTTCTAATGATCAATTAGCCTTTTAAAATGATAAACTTGGATTAGCTAATACAACGTGCCATTGGAACACAGGAGTGGTGGTTGCTGATAATGGGCCTCTGTACACCTATGTAGATATTCCATTAAAAAAATCTTACCTTTTCCAGCTACAATAGTCATTTACAACATTAACAATGTCTACACTGTATTTCTGATAAATATGGTGTTATTTTAATGGACAAAAAATGTCCTTTTCTTTCAAAAACAAGGACATTTCTATGTGACCCCAAACTTTTGAACTGTAGTGCATATATATCAGTGCAATGAGCGTGGTGAATGCTTCAAGTCTAAGGTAAAACTGACGACGCATATGATTGTAAAGACAGGGAAGAGGACATCAATGCAATGAATGTGGGAAATGCTTCTATCCCAAGTCAATTCTAACCGATCATATTTTGGGGTGGCAGGGTAGCCTAGTGGTTAGAGCGTTGGACAAGTAACCGGAAGGTTGCAAGTTCAAACCCCCGAGCTGTCGTTCTGCCCCTGAACAGGCAGTTAACCCACTGTTCCTAGGCCGTCATTGAAAATAAGAATTTGTTCTTAACTGACTTGCCTAGTTAAATAAAGGTAAAATAAAAAATATTATGAACCACACAAGGGAGAAATCATACCAGTGTTTTGAAAATGCATTAGAGACCCAAGATTCTTAAAACGGCACCAGTGTATATAGTTTTTCCAGTGCAGCTATTGCGACAGAGGCTATTCTTTTGTTGTTGCTTAAAAAGTACACATGATAAGAGATCACTAGAGGGAGTATATTGTTGACACTGGGAATAGCATGCAGCAAATGTGGGAAATTCTACAATGTTAAATCTAGGCTGACCCGACATGGGCGGCAGGGTAGCCTAGTGGTTAGAGTGTTGGACTAGTTAACCGAAAGGTTGCAAGTTCGAATCCCCGAGCTGACAAGGTACAAATCTGTTGTTCTGCCCCTGAACGGGCAGTTAACCCGCTGTTCCTAGGCCGTCATTGAAAATAAGAATTTGTTCTTAACTGACTTGCCTAGTTAAATAAAGGTACAAAAAAAAAAATAATAAATCAAACGTGACATTAAATGTTGTCTGCTCTGCTGCACTCCTGGGGGGTAATTCAGGGGATGATGATCAATAGTGTGATTCACTGCTACTCAATTGGCCCTCAGGCAACACAGCTACAACGTAATGTATTTCAATGCGTGACTTTCTTACGTAATAGTGTATGTGTTATATCTGAGTGTTGATTCTAGTGGGTTTGAAATTTAGTATGGCTTTATGATATATGTCATGTACTGTCATTAAGACTCGGTCACTCACTTGGTCGGTCACTTGGTCAAGGCTACATGACTGCCTAGTCAAATAAAGGTGTAAAAAAAATTTGATGACCCACACACGGGAGAAATCATACAATAGTGCTGTGCGTAGAATGCGCAGTAGCTAAAATGGCAACAGCGGGGTTTGCACCTGAGCAAATTCAGCTAAACCTTTTCAGGACAACCATTGCGAAACAAGCTACTTTCATGCTGGATCTTTACAAAAATACTGAACATGAGGAAAGTTCTCCAGAGTTCTCCAGAGGCAGAACACATGAGTAAAATGTGTCAGTTACTGTACATGAGGAAAGTTCTCCAGAGGGTGAACACATGATAGTGACTGGCCTCGGAGTAAAATGTGTCAGTTACTGTACATGAGGAAAGTTCTCCAGAGGTAGAACACATGATAGTGACTGGCCTCGGAGTAAAATGTGTCAGTTACTGTACATGAGGAAAGTTCTCCAGAGGGTGAACACATGATAGTGACTGGCCTCGGAGTAAAATGTGTCAGTGTGAACATGGAGAGAGAAAAAACCCATCCAACTGCCACCTGGGTCTAATTCCTCGCTCTGCATGTAATGTGACAGATTAGCATCATAATATATTTATGCTATGTAGTATTTATATCTGGATTTTTCATAATGCTGTGCCCTGCTGAACGCCGCCTGTCGGGAAGACATACCGCTCACATCTCTGCTCGTCTTTGAACAAGATCTAATGAGGGGAGTATCTAAAACATTGTAAAGATAGCATCTTGCCGTTTTCAAATAGAGCAGATAGTTCTTTTGAAGCAAATTATTTGACAAAAGGCTTACACATTAAACAGAATAAAACAAATAATTTGCAAGCGTGTGGGATTGTTTGATTTTTGTCCTTCTGCTGGGGGAAATTTGTGACAAAACACCCACAGAAAAGTACTATTAAACTGAGTTCAAAAGGCCGGTCTCTGTGTGGCTGGGCTGTGGGATTCATCAAGATTCTCATTGAAGAAATAGGTTTTCTGACATTTTCGCAAGATGATCAGGGACAGCTGTCCTGGCAGTAGGCCTGAAGGTAGGGAGGGATGCAGCTGTCCTGAAGGTAGGCCTGAAGATAGGAAGGGACTCAGCTGTCCTGATGTTAGGCTTGAAGGTAGGAAGGGACTCAGCTGTCCTGATGTTAGGCCTGCAGGTAGGAAGGGACTCAGCTGTCCTGATGTTAGGCCTGAAGGTAGGAAGGGACTCAGCTGTCCTGATGTTAGGCCTGAAGGTAGGAAGGGACTCAGCTGTCCTGATGTTAGGCCTGAAGGTAGGAAGGGACTCTGCTTTCCTTACGTTTGAGCATAACCTGAAGGTAGGGAGGGCAACTGAGAACTCGTAAAAAGATTAGCTCAGACTAGGAAAAAATCATGACGTCATTCCGCAATATTCTGACATTTTCGACTTGGAAATTCGTTGTAGAAAGATGAGGTCAAAGTTTCCCACTTGGAAAATATCAGAATCAACCAATAGAAAGTTCTACGCAAACAACATATACAATTTTTAATCAGAGATTCCAAGTTTCCGAGTTGTCTTAAACACTGCATTAGTGATCTACAGGTCAGAGAAGTTGGAGCTCTAGGATGATGACCAAGTTTCCAACTTGTAATTCCGAGTGACCATTCAAAAGATTTTTCCAGTTGTAGCTCGTTTTTTTCAGTTCTCAGTTGTGATGAACAAACTGATGTCAAGAAGTTGGAGATTTCCTAGTTCCCGAGTTGTCTTCAACACACCATAAAAGCCTATGCCGCATTCATGGGAGTTAAAGGGATAATGCACCCCAAAACAACTAATTCCTATGAGGAACAGTGTTAAACGGTTAAATAATACTAATATGTGAAAACAATATTTTCTGTTAACAAATGTTTAATTTTGACGTTATAACAAGGTCGGTAGCAATGTGAAGAGTACCCAGATTCTTCTCTAAACAGCCTGATACCACATATGGGTCGGAAAAAAGACATGAATCCACTTTCTCCAAGAATCTTACTCCCACTGGGCCAAAATCATCTCGGGCATTATCCTAATCATAGGGGTGTGGCTTGGGAGTCTTCACCACAGCTGTCGACGCAGGTAGGCATACATCCTCACTGTCATCAGGTTCGATTTCTGAGCTGTCATTAACCGATTCCATCTCAGGGTTTTTAGGAAAGGAGTATGTAACCATCACTCCCATAGTTGGATCTTACATTAAATGAGTAAGCTTGTGTATTCAGGAGACAAACGTTTGTACATGTTGTACTTAGCGCCATTCTTTCTGCCTCACGTCGTCCGCCCTTCCAATTGTGAAACTGCTTCACTCGCCCCTCCAGTGAGAAACGCCATTGGCTCTTGGCCCCTTGCCTCGTTAGCAGGGTTTCCCCAACTCAGTCCTGGGGACCTCAAGGGGTGCACATTTTTTTTCTTCCCCCTAGCTCTACATAGCTGATTCAAATAACCAGAACGCCTTGGGGTCCCCAGGACTGAGTTTGGGAAACGCTGCTCCACAGTATCCAGCTGGAGACCGGGAACCAATGGCCTGTCACTAAAACCAACACTATCGCCATCTACTGGCCGGTTTATCTATAGCCAAACGGTAACGCGGTTATTTCATCATCATGAAGAAACACAGAAGTCAGGCTCATTTAATGCATTTATTTGACCTTTGAACCGACACTCCACTTCTCATTTACTCCTTCTGCAGCTCTGTTATCATATAATATTTGTCATAATTAAAAGTAAAAAAGGTCTTAAAGGGGCAATCTGGGATTGGAACATCAATTTGACCTCTATCAACCAGTCTGGCAGTAGGCATATGTTAACCAAAAATATTCACCTAGCGGGTTTTGTAGCTTAAATGTCTTTGCATGCTACACAGCTAAGATAGCTAGCCTGGCTAACTATAGGTTGATATATTTACTTTACCTTTATTTATTGTATGTCTGCACAAATCAATTTTTGCATGTAAATTATGCAATCAAAATAAAAGGAAATTACGTGTCAGTAGGAGTGGCAATGTTTTACTGAGGGGACAGTATAACCAGGGGCTATTTTAGCAAGCGGCCAGGCTCCTGGTCTCCCGGTGGACCGGGAGCCTGTCCAAATGATTCAAATTCAAACAGTAGACCCTGCCGGGTTTTCTATGCAGCTGAACAGCCTCTCGTTTACAAATCATAGTACCCACAATGCTTCAGGCGACTCGGAATGTTATGGAGGTCAAAATAAAGGTGTGGATATTATAAATAAGTTTCGACAGTCCACGTTTAATTACCGAATGCATAAAACGTATAAATGGCCGATTTGACAAGCTGTCGTGTAGAATGCCTGGAGCTTTACGCGTTTTGAATGTTTGCAACAAAAACAAGCGTGGTGCATAGAGAACATTCCATGTGGCATGCATGCGCGTTCGGTTATCGATGACATCATTACATAGTGGAGTAGTTGCATTCAAGACGTCTAAACGTTGCATAGCATCATTTTACTCAATTTTACAAATTGGGAAAACAAGCTGTCTAACTTGTTTTGAATTTCACTTTCAGAAATCTCGAGATAAATAGGTTGTGGAGTTAGCTTGCCCGTGTATGTCACTGAAAATGTTACACTGCTTGTGTATAATGACACTAGGGACAGTCCTTACATCGTCTCTCCCTGCTCTTTCTGAAGGAGATAGATGAGTTGAAAAGCATAGACAGATTAGGAGTGGAGAGAGGGAGATGAAAAGAAGAGCCATATTAGGAGTGGAGAGAGTGAGATTAAATTAGTTGTGAGTAGTGGGAGCTCCTTGACGCCAGATTTCTACTGTTCATAGTCCTCCATATGTCTCTGCACTGCTGTGATCAACACTCGAGAACTGGGCCTGCATCTCAATAGTTTACTAAAGTAGCTGCTGTTTTCTCTCCTATTTATGCACTGATCTGAAAACGGAGGTAACACAGAATGTTGGACCTCTTCAGGGTTGAGGAGCAAAGGATTACATGTAATCTATTACATGTAACGGATTACAACAAAACTAACGGATCAGTTACGTTACCAGCAAACATTTTGTAATCAGATTACCTTTGAAAAACTAGATGATTACACCAAAGTATTATTTTAAATTTCAGAAAGGATGTTTGCGGCAAAAAAATCTTCGACAACTTTCTGTTTTCAATCAAATTGATTTATAAAGCCCTTTTTACATCAGCTGATGTCACAAAGTGCTGTACAGAAACCCAGCCTAAAACTCCAAACAGCAAGCAATGCAGATGTGGAAGCACGATGGCTTTCTCAATAACCAGGTTTCCATCCAACCATTTCATGCAGATGAATTACCTGACGCATGAACAAAGTCACGACCGGGCTGACGGAATCAGGATATGCGCTACAATTTGTTCATTCGACACGGTGGAAACTTTTTTGTGTCGGTAAAATTAATTCTGCAAGAAATGTGGATCTTTTTGTGTCGTTAAAATGAATTATTCGAGAAATTGGGGTGGAAACGCCTTTATGCGCAAATATTGATATTATATCGAAGTACACTTCGATATAATCGAAGTACACTTGTACTCCCACTACGACTTATGAACTTCACAGGGTGGTGAAAGTGCACGTGAAGAGCTTGATGCGCCTTTCACAGACTTTTATCCGCAATAAGTCATTTTTGATGGAAACATCTCTGGTGGGAAAATGCACATATTATTTTATGCAGATTTTTGAATATTTGCATGAAAATCTGTCACAAATTGGATGTAAACCTGGGCTAATGACATTCAAATCATCATTGAAAAAAGGCGCAAATGTAATTTTGTTCCGCCTGAGTCTGACCACAAGTCAGAGAACACTATAATGACCCACCAAATGTGTTTGATGGATCGCGGGAAAATAGCTTTTATAGGCTACAGTCCAAGCTGCCTTCCAAGGGTTTGCCTGCTGTTTGCATCCAATTTGAATGAACGCTTAGAGGAAAGGAGGACAGCGGTGGTGTAGCATACGGGCGATACGGATATCACATATTATGACACTTAAATAGCGCGTTGATGTGAATCCCACTGCTGCTCTCTCATTGAGAGTTTTGCGCCTTGTGGATGGCTGTTCACAAATGTAAATGTGTATTTTAACCCAATAAACTGCCTATCAATCATTGTTTCGCGACAGCCAGTGAAAAATACGCTTTTGCAACAGCTGTATAGTGCGGATCCAGGGCCTGATTAATGGCCAGCCATGTCTACACTAACGTTGATTTATCTTGCAATAGATGTCGTTCAATTGGTCATTTTCATTTTTGTCTTCTAATGCCTCTTAAAGTGAAAGTAATCCAAAGTAACAGAGTGATCATTACGTTACTGAGTTTGGCTAATCCAAAAGTTACGTTACAGATTACAATTTTGGACAGGTAACTAACGGATTAACCTACCCAACCCTGGACGACCTCTTTCAGATCAGTGCAAGACAAGTGAAGGCGGGTCATCTGGTCCAAGCAGACAGATGCGAAACATTGCAGCAAGTTGTCTGTCATTGAGACAACACTGCCATCTAGTGTTTATAAGAAATGTTACAATCTTGTAGTGCATGCGGTGTCTTAAACCATAACGTCCACTCTCAGCGTCAGACATGGAAAGACTGAAAAAAGTATTTTATATTGTGGAATAATAACCCCCCTTTTTTTATTCAGTAACCGTCACTTGAGTTTATAACGCAGTAATAAGCCAGGTGCCTGGCAAGGCCCGAGGGTCTGGCATGGATCAATGAAACATCACCGCCACAGGGGACACCAGAGGGCCACAGAAGTGTCAACCGTTGGCAGAGTTAACAAGGCAGTGCAGTGGGCTGTCTGTCTCCAGGTTGAACAGCATCCCAGCTCCCCCTTTGTTACCACGGACACGCAACATGGTGTCGAGTTCACTTACCGCGGTGTGTGTTATCTAGCACTTCATTCAGTGGTTGTTGGCACCGGCTAGTGCAGATACTTAGGTGTAGACACGCTTGGTGTGAACAGGAAAGTTAACCCCAGGGCAACGATAGGGGGATTTCAACACTTTCTGAGTGAAATGTCAACCGTAGCCTGATTCCTTGATTCTGTGCTAGTGTAACAGTTAGTAATGCATGCCTGACACATTTGGAAATTGGACATCAGCTAAACAGAATGTCCAAGTGTCCTCTCTGTATAGGAGCAGTGGTGAATTTTAGCATGTAATTCTTGGTGGGGCAAACTCAAAAAAAAAGTTTTTACATGCATGCCAGCAAAGCCACTATACATCACTAAACAATATATTAATTGCGCTATAACGGTTGCCCACAAACTGTTAGGGCCTACATAAAGCTATCCCAAGAGCAGAGCTTTCTTTTCAGCACCATGGAGTGAATCCTTACCACCACTACACATGGCAATCAGCAGAGCCTTGTCTGGCAGCGAAACAGTAAATTCAGCCTCCTTTACTGCCTTAAAAAAACAAAAACAAAGCTGAAATGGCTGACTTGCTTAAACAAATGTGGATTCTACTGACAATTGAGACGTACAAACTATGGCATAAGGGGATGACAAGCGGATAAGAGGCGATCCGTAATTTTGATTAAGACATTAATGAGCGAGCTAGGACGGACGTAGTCAATATAACTATTTGTTCAGCACTTTTGAAATGCACAGCAACAGAATTCAGAACATGGGCCGTTCTTACTGTACAACAAGTCAGAACCGTAGGATAAATAAAGGGGGCATATAAGCAGACAATGAACTCTCTTACAATATCATTTTCTTTAAATTTTAATTTAACCTTTATTTAACCAGGTAGGCTAGTTGAGAAATGCTTATTCAATTATCACATTTCTCTAAAACAGGCTATAGTGCACCACCAAGTCAGAACTGTAGGCTAAGTTATGGGACCAAATTATTAGGGTGAGGCACAAGGACTAACTGCTTACTACACTACATAAACGTAGTATTACTTTCTTAGCTACAGTATACATATCTCCCTGGCATATTACATAATTCATGCAGCAGCATACAAGACATTTTTTGGACTCACCTTGTTGTGCTGTGCTCACTTGAACAGGATGGTGGCGGTGGCGGTCCTTGTGGGCAAATTCTGTCATCAAGCTTTGTCATCAAAGTCTGTCATTCTCTGGATTTATGGTGCTTTCAAAACAACTGGGAACTCTGGAAAATAAACAAGGTTGAATCATGACGTCAGTGATCTTCAGGTCAGAGCTCCAGAAACAAGTTCAAGTTTCCGACTTGGAATTCCGAGTTAGATGACCGTTCACAACTCATTTTCCTAATCCGAGCTTGTTTTTTTTCCAGAGTTTCCAGTTGTTTTGAACGCGGCAGAAGTCATGCTGGATTGACAGCATGGCCAATGTATCCAACCTTTTAAGCTTGGAAAAGAGACTTAAACACAGACATGGACCACACATCCACTCCACTGAATAGCAGGCTAGTGATTGCTTGGCAATGCTTGCAGTTAGCCACTGATTCCATCCAAACCAATCATTGTTGAATTTGCTATTTCCAACTTGTTGTGTGATGTTTATGTCCAATGGCCGATGAGCACCAATACGTTTTTATCTATAATTTCTCTTCAAATGACAAGGATTGAAAAGGACTTGCCAGAAGATTGTCGTCGTGATTCATGTTGATGACTGCTTGTCTAGCTTCCTAGCTAAGATTTTGAAAGTATGATGCTGACATGATCAGTCCAATCAAAGTTATGGTAGATATAACTTGATTTAACGTCATTTTATATGTGGCCAATGACCTTGAGCCTTCTTGGATGGGCACTTCTAATGTAACTCTATGGCAGCACCCAAGGGGCTTGAATTTACGAGCTCTCCCTGTAGATTTTGCGGTGGTATAGTATCCCCATTAGTGACAGAACACTGAGCCAATCACAGCTCAACTAGAGTACATTACCAACCTCTACACTGGCTGCCCCACCACCACCACCACCACCACAGAAAGCACTGAGCTAGGCTGAAATGGCTGCATTTTGGAGCTGCCTTACTCAAGAAAACTAAAAAGGAGACCATGTTTGTATAAGGCTTTATTAACAAAATGTTTTTTTATTTAATTAATTTTTTTACATTGTTTGCAAACTGATATGTGACACGTGACACATGGCAAAATAACATAAAAACAGGAAAAAAATGTCATGTTTTTTAATGTAAATTTTTTTGCTAAACAGGTCGGCCTCAAAACAAATCAAGTTCTTCCACACCGATCTCAACAAATAATTGCTTTGTGAAAGGGGGCATTGTCATGCTGAAACAGGAAAGGGCCTTCCCCAAACTGTTGCCATAAAGTTGGAAGCACAGAATTGTCTAGAATGTCAGTATTTGCTGTAGCATTAAGATTTCCCTTCACTGGAACTAAGAGCCTTGCCCGAACCATGAAAAACAGCCCCAGACCATTATTCCTCCTCCACCAAACTTTACAGTTGGCACTATGCACTCGGGCAGGTAGTGTTCTCCTGGCATCCGCCAAACCAACATTTGTCCATCGGACTGCCAGCTGGTGAAGAGTGAGTCATCACTACAGAGAACCTGTTTCCACTGTTCCAGAATCTGACGCTTGGAATTGCATACGGTGATCTTAGACTTGTGTGCAGCTATTCGGCCATGGAAACCCATTTCATGAAGTTCCAGACGAACAGTTCTTGTGCTGACGTTGCTTCCAGAGGCAGTTTGGATCTCAGTAGTGAGTGTTGCAACCGAGGACAGACGATTTTTACACGCTGCGTGCTTCAACACTCGGCGGTACCGTTCTGTGAGCTTATGTGGCCTACCACTTTGCGGCTGAGCCGTTGTTGCTCCTAGACGTTTCCACTTCACAATAACAGCACTTACAGTTGACCGGGGCAGCTCTAGCAGGGCATACATTTGTTGGAAAGGTGGCATCCTATGACGGTGCCACTAATTTTTAAGGAGTGTCCACATGCTTTTGTGTGTATATATAGTGTAATTTAGCTGTTTGAAAACCAAATTGACCAGAATTTTGCTTAAGAATGGAATGTTGGAGATTTCCAGAAAACTGTTAAGAGCTGAAGATTCTGGATGACTTTCCTTCAGAAGGGGTTTCGCCATAGCAGTTTTTAGTGCAGTGGGGCAAGTGCCTTAACAATAGCTTGTACTTCATCAGATATGCAATTTAAACTGTTTTGGAGAAGGTGGTGGGGATAGGATCGAGAAGGCAGGTAGGTGAAAGAAAATGGAGGATACCTAGTCAGTTGTACAACTGAATGCCTTCAACTGAAATGAATCAGAGAGATGCGGGGGGCTGCCTTAATCGACATCCATGTCTTTGGCGCCTGGGGAACAGTGGGTTAACTTCTTTGCTCGGGCAGAACGACAGATTTGTACCTTGTTAGCTCTAACCACTAGGCTACCTGCCGCCCCTTAGGTAGGCTTAAGTTGTGATTTCACTTTCCTAAGCATGTCTGTGTCAACCAGTGAAAATAAATATTTTGTGCCTTCACGTGGTAGGCTAGGTCACATACAGTATTAGACTTCTCATCAGGTCTTGCTTGACTGATAACCAACATTATGCTGGTTATCTTATCTCTGAAACATGCCACAATCTTATCACATTTAGATGTGGAGGAAAGTTCACATACTAGGTATGTGTGGTAGGATTTAATCAGGCCATCAATTGCCGAGAAGAGCACTCTCAATCTAATCCGATTAATAGTGATCAAGTTGGTAAAATGAACCCATATAGCATTTCTTGGGCTCCCGAGTGGCGCTGCGGTCTAAGGCACTGCATCTCACTGCAAGAGGTGTCACTACAGTTCCGGGTTCGAACTGCTGCTGCCTTACTCAAGAAAACTAAAAAGGAGACCATGTTTGTATAAGGCTTTATTAACAAAATGTTTTTTTATTTAATTAATTTTTTTACATTGTTTGCAAACTGATATGTGACACGTATTAATGGCAAAATAACATAAAAACAGGAAAAAAATGTCATGTTTTTTAATGTAAATTTTTTTGCTAAACAGGTCGGCCTCAAAACAAATCAAGTTCTTCCACACCGATCTCAACAAATAATTGCTTTGTGAAAGGGGGCATTGTCATGCTGAAACAGGAAAGGGCCTTCCCCAAACTGTTGCCATAAAGTTGGAAGCACAGAATTGTCTAGAATGTCAGTATTTGCTGTAGCATTAAGATTTCCCTTCACTGGAACTAAGAGCCTTGCCCGAACCATGAAAAACAGCCCCAGACCATTATTCCTCCTCCACCAAACTTTACAGTTGGCACTATGCACTCGGGCAGGTAGTGTTCTCCTGGCATCCGCCAAACCAACATTTGTCCATCGGACTGCCAGCTGGTGAAGAGTGAGTCATCACTACAGAGAACCTGTTTCCACTGTTCCAGAATCTGACGCTTGGAATTGCATACGGTGATCTTAGACTTGTGTGCAGCTATTCGGCCATGGAAACCCATTTCATGAAGTTCCAGACGAACAGTTCTTGTGCTGACGTTGCTTCCAGAGGCAGTTTGGATCTCAGTAGTGAGTGTTGCAACCGAGGACAGACGATTTTTACACGCTGCGTGCTTCAACACTCGGCGGTACCGTTCTGTGAGCTTATGTGGCCTACCACTTTGCGGCTGAGCCGTTGTTGCTCCTAGACGTTTCCACTTCACAATAACAGCACTTACAGTTGACCGGGGCAGCTCTAGCAGGGCATACATTTGTTGGAAAGGTGGCATCCTATGACGGTGCCACTAATTTTTAAGGAGTGTCCACATGCTTTTGTGTGTATATATAGTGTAATTTAGCTGTTTGAAAACCAAATTGACCAGAATTTTGCTTAAGAATGGAATGATGGAGATTTCCAGAAAACTGTTAAGAGCTGAAGATTCTGGATGACTTTCCTTCAGAAGGGGTTTCGCCATAGCAGTTTTTAGTGCAGTGGGGCAAGTGCCTTAACAATAGCTTGTACTTCATCAGATATGCAATTTAAACTGTTTTGGAGAAGGTGGTGGGGATAGGATCGAGAAGGCAGGTAGGTGAAAGAAAATGGAGGATACCTAGTCAGTTGTACAACTGAATGCCTTCAACTGAAATGAATCAGAGAGATGCGGGGGGCTGCCTTAATCGACATCCATGTCTTTGGCGCCTGGGGAACAGTGGGTTAACTTCTTTGCTCGGGCAGAACGACAGATTTGTACCTTGTTAGCTCTAACCACTAGGCTACCTGCCGCCCCTTAGGTAGGCTTAAGTTGTGATTTCACTTTCCTAAGCATGTCTGTGTCAACCAGTGAAAATAAATATTTTGTGCCTTCACGTGGTAGGCTAGGTCACATACAGTATTAGACTTCTCATCAGGTCTTGCTTGACTGATAACCAACATTATGCTGGTTATCTTATCTCTGAAACATGCCACAATCTTATCACATTTAGATGTGGAGGAAAGTTCACATACTAGGTATGTGTGGTAGGATTTAATCAGGCCATCAATTGCCGAGAAGAGCACTCTCAATCTAATCCGATTAATAGTGATCAAGTTGGTAAAATGAACCCATATAGCATTTCTTGGGCTCCCGAGTGGCGCTGCGGTCTAAGGCACTGCATCTCACTGCAAGAGGTGTCACTACAGTTCCGGGTTCGAATCCAGGCTGTATCCCATCCGGCCGTGATTTGGAGTCCCATAGGGCGGCACACAATTGGCCCAGCGTCGTCGTCCGGGTTTGGCCGTCATTGTAAATAATAATCGGTTAAATAAATAAATTCTAATTGCCTCGTTATGTATGCCAAGTTTTATCTTTCAGAATATCATAATGGACCTGTAACTTTGACTTTCTCCACTTCCGCTCTTCAGAGGTCAGATAGTGTTTCTTAATAATGCGTTCAGTATTACCCTGTTGCTATGGGCAACAAGGTAGGAAAACACACAGTGGTGATCAGATAAAGCAACATCAACAATAGAGGATATATCAGTAGAAAGCCCCTTGGTAATAACCAGGTCCAGAGAATGGCCGCGGTTATGGGTGGGCCCAGTAGAAAGCCCCTTGGTAATAACCAGGTCCAGAGTATGGCCGCGGTTATGGGTGGGCCCAGTAGAAAGCCCCTTGGTAATAACCAGGTTCATAGTATGGTTGCGGTAATGGGTGGGCCCAGTAACACGTTGGACAAAGTCCATAGAGCTCAAAAGATTAATACATTCAATGGCCTTTGAGTTAGTCTCTTTGTCAACATGAATATTGAAGTTGCCAAACACAATCATTTTTCATATTTCACAAGGACAATAGTTAAGAGAAATCATTAAAGAAAGTGGGTCAGTGCTTTGGTGGCCTATACAGGGTTATGGCCAGCACTGCTGGCTGACATTTAAACAGTATAGCATGATGCTCCCGGGGGAGGCTGTAATAAGAGCGGCACTACAGTCTGAAGTCAGTCATGTTTCAGTGAGAAACATGCAATCAACTTTGCGCTCAGTGATGAGGTCATTTACGAGACATAATTTACAAATGAAACATTTGTGTTTAGTGAGACAGCCAGACCAGAGGCAGTAGGGATGATCAGGGATGTTCTCTTGATAAGTGCATGGATTGGATCATTTTCCTGTCCTGCTAAGCATTCAAAATGTAACAAGTACCTTTAGGTGTCAGGGATGTATGTACACTATTTTCTTAAGGAATGTATTGAAGTAAAAGTTGTCAAAAATAGAAATACTATAGTACAGATACACCCCCCCCCCCAAAAAAAAACAACTTTAGTACTTTAAAAGTATTTTTATTTCAGTACTTTACACCACTGACAATTTGTCTCTGAAGACAATCGCAAATGCATAAGTTTTTAGTGAATAAAATTCTCTGCTCATTATCAGTCATATCAAATAGCTGCCGGAAACTGAAATAAAAATGACTACATTCCCTCTGTTGTCTTAAACAATTTCTCTGAGTTGTTGACCAGGGTTACTTCTCCAGCCTTCATTGCTCATGTACAGAGAGAGATTATCACCCAGCAGAGTTTAAATGTCAACACAGTGCATGGGTGTGCCAGGGTTTGCCACACTGAACCAGTTATGTCACATACTACTGCACACGCAAGGTTTACTTAGGTACATGATGGGAATCAAAATCAAATCCGTCCAGGAAATCACGTAAATATTTGATCAGAACAAGGCAGGAAAATGTCCTCGTCATTGGGACTTGGCGGGATGTTCCTTAGTTGCTTCATAAAAGGTCATGGGGAAACAGTTCCTCCTTTTTCCATGACCCCATTGTTGTAAAGTGAAAGCATTCCCTGCCCCAGTGTAGGCGACATACCCAGTTTAACTGGTTTCTATTGTCTGGTGAAAGCAACTGAACACTCGGATTTCACAATAGGAAAATCAGCAGTGGGGGAAAAACAACTTATATCAATGTAAAGTAACAGTGCTTTTTTTTTTGTTAACTCTAAAAAAAGTCAAATGAGATTTGTACAATTCAATTCAGCGCAATCTTTTTAAAAGTGTTGTAATATTCACATTGTAATCAACCTTCAAAAAAACATAATAAATGTGATAAACACCAACAAAAATTCACAGCCTTCAAAAACAAAACTGTACGGACGTTCTAAAGAGCCAGGGTGCCAGGAACTCAGAACACGCGACAGTCTCATGTTTAGATGCAAGTCTTCAGTCCTGTTGAGGTGTAAAACATCACTCAATGATCATGATGCAGTGATGTAGTTCCAGCAAAGAATGAATCTGAAAGATAATAGAATACAGCTAAATATGGAAGTATTTACCAAAACAAATGTTTATACACTTCAAGGTGTTTCAGAACATTTCAGCCTTCATTTAAACCATGAATTCCTGTCGAGATATGCAGTGGTTTTCAAGTGTGTTTGTTACAAAGTGGGCTTAAAATGGATTTAAATGTACATTTTTTTTGTCAACAATCTACACAAAAAAAAAAAATCACACATTTTATAACTAAAATATAGTTATTGCATAAGTTCAGCCCACTGAGTTAGAAAGCCCACACATGTTAGAATAAACTTTGTCAGCGATTACAGCTGGGAGTTTTCTTGGGTAAGTCTCTAAGAGTGATTACAGCTGGGAGTCTTCCTGGGTAAGTCTCAAAGAGCTTTACACACCTGGATTGTGCAATATTAGCCAATATTAATTTCATAATTCTTCAAGCTATGTCAAGATGTTGGGGATCATGACTAGACAGCAATGTTGAAGTCTTGCCATAGATTTTCAAGTAGATTTAAGTCAAAACTGTAACTTGAACACTGTCATCTTGGTAAGCAACTCCAGTGTAGATTTGGCCTTGTGTTGTAGGTTATTGTCCAGCTGAAAGGTGAATTCATCCCCCAGTGTCTGGTGTAAAGCTCCACCTCATTTCTTTGGTGTAAAGCGCCCCAGTATTTGCCGATGTCAAGCATACTCATGCTATGATGCAACCACTACTTTGCTTGAAAATAAGGAGGCAGTTGCTCAGTGATATGTTGTGTTGGATTTGCTCCAAGCATTAAAAAATTACAGGAAAGACTGTTGTTTAATGCGAGAGGCAAAAGTTGTGTAGTGTACACCTGGCTTTATCAACAGCTGTAACAAGTTGTCCAGTGTAGGAAATCCTCACTGGTACCCTAGATTATAGAAAGACACAATTGATGTCCAGGGTGGATCCTCTGTCTTCAAAACGTTATGTTGTAATTACTACATTTTCACTCCATGCCCATTCTAGACCCACATCACCAGTCCTCACCTCTACCACCGTATCTCTCTAAGCCCCAGAAGTAGAGGGTCACTTGGGCAGGAAGTTGTCCACCTTCAGGTTCTGCTGAGTGTCGGTTCAGGTGCTGAGTGTAGTTTCAGGTGCTGAGTGTTGGTACAGGTACTGAATGTAGGTACAGGTACAGGTGCTGAGTGTCGGTACAGGTGCTGAGTGTAGGTACAGGTACAGGTGCTGAGTGTAGGTACAGGTGCTGAGTGTAGGTACAGGTACAGGTGCTGAGTGTCGGTACAGGTGCTGAGTGTCGGTACAGGTGCTGAGTGTAGGTACAGGTACAGGTGCTGAGTGTCGGTACAGGTGCTGAGTGTAGGTACAGGTACAGGTGCTGAGTGTAGGTACAGGTACAGGTGCTGAGTGTCGGTACAGGTGCTGAGTGTAGGTACAGGTACAGGTGCTGAGTGTCGGTACAGGTACAGGTGCTGAGTGTAGGTACAGGTACAGGTGCTGAGTGTAGGTACAGGTGCTGAGTGTAGGTACAGGTACAGGTGCTGAGTGTAGGTACAGGTACAGGTGCTGAGTGTAGGTACAGGTACAGGTGCTGAGTGTAGGTACAGGTACAGGTGCTGAGTGTAGGTACAGGTACAGGTGCTGAGTGTCGGTACAAATCAAATCAAATCAAATTTTATTTGTCACATACACATGGTTAGCAGATGTTAATGCGAGTGTAGCGAAATGCTTGTGCTTCTAGTTCCGACAATGCAGTAATAACCAACAAGTAATCTAACTAACAATTCCAAACCTACTGTCTTGTACACAGTGTAAGGGGATAAAGAATATGTACATAAGGATATATGAATGAGTGAAGGTACAGAGCAGCATAGTCAAGATACAGTAGATGGTATCGAGTACAGTATATACATATGAGATGAGTATGTAAACAAAGTGGCATAGTTAAAGTGGCTAGTGATACATGTATTACATAAGGATACAGTCGATGATATAGAGTACAGTATATACGTATGCATATGAGATGAATAATGTAGGGTAAGTAACATTATATAAGGTAGCATTGTTTAAAGTGGCTAGTGATATATTTACATCATGTCCCATCAATTCCCATTATTAAAGTGGCTGGAGTTGAGTCAGTGTCAATGCGGGTGCTGAGTGTCGGTACAGGTGCTGAGTGTAGGTACAGGTGCTGAGTGTAGGTACAGGTATAGGTGCGGAGTGTAGGTACAAGTGCTGAGCGTAGGTACAGGTGCTGAGTGTAGGTACAAGTGCTGAGTGTAGGCACAGGTGCTGAGTGTAGGCACAGGTGCTGAGTGTCGGTACAGGTACAAGTTCTGAGTGTAGGTACAGGTGCTGAGTGTAGGTACAGGTGCTGAGTGTAGGCACAGGTGCTGAGTGTAGGCACAGGTGCTGAGTGTCGGTACAGGTACAAGTTCTGAGTGTAGGTACAGGTGCTGAGTGTAGGTACAGGTGCTGAGTGTAGGTACAGGTGCTGAGTGTCGGTGCAGGTGCTGAGTGTAGGTACAGGTGCTGAGTGTAGGTACAGGTACAATTGCTGAGTGTCGGTACAGGTGCTGAGTGTACGTACAGGTACTGAGTGTAGGTACAGGTTCTGAGTGTAGGTACAGGTGCTGAGTGTTGGTACAGGTACAGGTACAAGTGCTGAGTGTAGGTACAGGTACAGGTGCTGAGTGTAGGTACAGGTACAGGTGCTGAGTGTTGGTAGAGGTACAGGTGCTGAGTGTCGGTACAGGTACAGGTACAAGTGCTGAGTGTAGGTACAGGTACAGGTGCTGAGTGTTGGTACAGGTACAGGTACAAGTGCTGAGTGTAGGTACAGGTACAGGTGCTGAGTGTAGGTACAGGTACAGGTGCTGAGTGTAGGTACAGGTACAGGTGCTGAGTGTAGGTACAGGTACAGGTGCTGAGTGTAGGTACAGGTACAGGTGCTGAGTGTAGGTACAGGTACAGGTGCTGAGTGTTGGTACAGGTACAGGTGCTGAGTGTAGGTACAGGTACAGGTGCTGAGTGTAGGTACAGGTACAGGTGCTGAGTGTTAGTACAGGTACAGGTGCTGAGTGTAGGTACAGGTACAGGTGCTGAGTGTAGGTACAGGTACAGGTGCTGAGTGTTGGTACAGGTACAGGTGCTGAGTGTTGGTACAGGTACAGGTGCTGAGTGTTGGTACAGGTACAGGTGCTGAGTGTTGGTACAGGTACAGGTGCTGAGTGTTGGTACAGGTACAAGTGCTGAGTGTAGGTACAGGTACAGGTGCTGAGTGTTGGTACAGGTACAGGTACAAGTGCTGAGTGTAGGTACAGGTACAGGTGCTGAGTGTAGGTACAGGTACAGGTGCTGAGTGTAGGTACAGGTACAGGTGCTGAGTGTAGGTACAGGTACAGGTGCTGAGTGTAGGTACAGGTACAGGTGCTGAGTGTAGGTACAGGTACAGGTGCTGAGTGTTGGTACAGGTACAGGTGCTGAGTGTAGGTACAGGTACAGGTGCTGAGTGTAGGTACAGGTACAGGTGCTGAGTGTTAGTACAGGTACAGGTGCTGAGTGTAGGTACAGGTACAGGTGCTGAGTGTAGGTACAGGTACAGGTGCTGAGTGTTGGTACAGGTACAGGTGCTGAGTGTTGGTACAGGTACAGGTGCTGAGTGTTGGTACAGGTACAGGTGCTGAGTGTTGGTACAGGTACAGGTGCTGAGTGTTGGTACAGGTACAAGTGCTGAGTGTAGGTACAGGTACAGGTGCTGAGTGTTGGTACAGGTACAGGTACAAGTGCTGAGTGTAGGTACAGGTACAGGTGCTGAGTGTTAGTACAGGTACAGGTGCTGAGTGTTGGTACAGGTGCTGAGTGTTGGTACAGGTACAGGTACAAGTGCTGAGTGTAGGTACAGGTACAGGTGCTGAGGGGAGGTACAGGTACAGGTGCTGAGTGTAGGTACAGGTACAGGTGCTGAGTGTTGGTACAGGTACAGGTGCTGAGTGTTGGTACAGGTACAGGTGCTGAGTGTAGGTACAGGTACAGGTGCTGAGTGTTGGTACAGGTACAGGTGCTGAGTGTTGGTACAGGTACAGGTGCTGAATGTTGGTACAGGTACAGGTGCTGAGTGTTGGTACAAGTACAGGTACAGGTGCTGAGTGTTGGTACAGGTACAGGTACAGGTGCTGAGTGTAGGTACAGGTACAAGTGCTGAGTGTTGGTACAGGTGCTGAGTGCTGAGTGTTGGTACAGGTACAGGTGCTGAGTGTTGGTACAAGTACAGGTGCTGAGTGTTGGTACAGGTACAGGTGCTGAGTGTAGGTACAGGTGCTAAGTGTTGGTACAGGTACAGGTACTGAGTGTAGGTACAGGTGCTGAGTGCCTGTACAGGTGCTGAGTGTAGGTACAGGTGCTGAGTGTCTGTACAGGTGCTTAGTGTAGGTTGTTCAGGTAATCTACCATACACTACAGTGCTTCAGACTGAATTAAGAGGAAGCAAGGAAGAGGATGCGTTTTAAAGACCCTGGTACATTCCAATGAGCTGGAGCTATGAAACATCACATAGTTCCTATAGCAGGACTGCAGTCAAGGGGAGACGTGTTTATGTCTCACTAATGATGACAAGACAAGAGGTGAAACATTCTTCTACCTCCTTACCATGGGGTTTCTGACATCTGTCCTTAACATAACCACATTAGGTGTTTATCCTAGACCCTTACAGGTGGATTTAAATGTTGGGGAGTGTTCATGTTCGGTAGAGGCATGACAATGTTTGTAAAGATGTATTTATTTATTTTTTTACAGGTGACAAGGCAGTTTCTGGAATGGAGATAGTCTTTGTGCCGGTGTGTATTCAGCTAGGTTCAGGATGTTGCATATAGAAATATAATGAATAGAACAGACAATCTGTTCTACATGATACATTCTATACCGTCTCAGTGTGTGTGTGTGTGTGTGTGTGTGTGTGTGTGTGTGTGTGTGTGTGTGTGTGTGTGTGTGTGTGTGTGTGTGTGGGGAATATGTAATCAGTATAACCAGTGGCAGACAGACAGCTTAGTTGCAATCAACACACCCCAAACAGACCAGTCAGATAGGTATGTAGCATTGATCTGCTAACCAGACACAAACACAAACATGAATAAAGGATCTGAGCTTTGGAAGTTGTTTTGATTTGTTGATGTCCCTCAAATGAATTTTGAATATTATAATTATCTAATTAAATTCTCTCTTTCTGGAACCTCAATTTGTCTGAATAACACCTACTTCCAGCAGAAGTGGAATCCAATATCTTTGTTGTTGTGTGAGCTATCCAGTCACAGATGTCTGATTAAGAACCCAGAGAAATTGAGTTATTATTTTCTAAAAAAAACATCTTCAAAACAGACCATGTAAAATTCAGGACATAAAATAATCTAGTTATTTATCCATTTACAAGTAAAATTCACAGACATTTCTATCTTTTGTGCAGGGCCCGGAGATTGCTTCAGCGCGGGGCCTCTCCCTGAATGAAAGTAGTCTTCTATATTTAAAGTGTCTTTAGTTCATATAGGCGAAAAGGTTTACAGTCTGTATGGATTTAAAAAGCAGCTCTTGGGGAGGAGTGAGGCATACTTTCTTCAAAACCGGAGAACCAGAGATCACCTGCAACAAGAGGAAAAGAGCGAGTGAGAACGAGAACACCAAGAAGACAAAAAACATCTGAAAGAAAATGGTTTCAGTCACCTTTATTTCCTAGCACTGTGTTATTTCGCAACGTCCCTTCTGGGACAATAAAGATTTATTGATTCAAATGTTTCAGTCTCCATGTTATATCACATGGACAGATGAGAGATGGTAGGAGTGTCTACATGTTCCTAAACGAGATGAAGCAATAGTATGTGCCTACATGACCCGTATCCTAAAGCTACTGTATGTAACGCTATAGAATGCCTGAAAAAGTGATGAGGTAACAGGACTCACTGTTCTTTTCTGTCTAAATGACTCGGAGGATCGCACGAGAACATTTCAATACAATCTCACTGGACACATGCACAGGACAATGAATGATACAGACTGTCAAGTACACTGAAATAAATATAAAAACGCAACAATTTAAAAGATTTTACTGAGTTACACTTCATATCAGATAATTGAAATAAAATCATTAGGCCCTAATCTATGTATTTCACATGACTGGGAATACAGCTATGCATGTTGGTCAAAGATAAAAAAAAAATTTAAAGATAAGGGCATGGATCAGAAAACCAGTCAGTATCTGGTGTGACCAGCATTTGCCTCATGCAGTGTGACACATCTCCTTCGCAAAGAGCAGATCAGGCTGTTTGATTGTGACCTGTGGAATGTTGTCTCAACTCCTCTTCAATGGCTGTGAAAAGTTGCTGGATATTGGCGGGAACTGGAACACGCTGTCGTACACGTCGATCCAGAGCATCCCAAACATGCTCAAATGGGTGACATGTCTGGTGAGTATGCAGGCCATAGAACAACTGGGACATTTTCAGCTTCCAGGAATTGTGTACATATCCTTGCGACATGGGGCTGTGCATTATCATGCTGAAACATGAAGTGATGGCGGCGGATGAATGGCACGACAATGGGCCTCAGGATCTTGTCACAGTATCTCTGTGCATTCAAATTGCCATTGATAAAATGCAATTGTGTTCATTGTCCGTAGCTTATGCCTGCCCATACCATAACCCCACCGTCCCTGCGCTGTCTGCCATCAGCCCGGCACAGTTGAAACCGGGATTAATCTGGGAAGAGCGCACTTCTCCAGCGTGCCAGTGGCCATTGAAAGTGAGCATTTGCCCACTGAAGTTGGTTACGACGCCGAACTGCAGTCAGATCAAGACCCCGGTGAGGACAACGAGCACGCAGATGAGCTTCCCTGAGACAGTTTGTGCTGAAATTCTTCAGTTGCGCAAACCAACAGTTTCATCAGCTGTCCAGTTGGCTGATCTCAGATGATCCCTCAGGTGAAGAAGCTGGATGTGGAGGTCCTGGGCTGGCCTGCAAAATTCTCTAAAATTACATTGCAAGTGGCTTATGGTAGAGAAATTAACATTAAATTCTCTAACAACAGCTCTGGTGGACATTCCTGCAGTCAACGTGCCAATTGCACGCTCCCTCAAAACTTGAGACATATATGGCATTGTGTTGTGTGACAAAACTGCACATTTTAAAATGTCCTTTAAGTCCCAAGTACAAGGTGCACCTGTGTAATGAGCATGCTGTTTAATCAGCTACTTGATAATCCATCCACCTGACAGGTGTGGCATATCTTGGCAAAGGAGAAATGCTCACTAACAGGAATGTAAACAAATTTGTGCACAAAATCTGAGAGAAATAAGCTTTTTGTGCATATGGAACATTTCTGGGATCTTATTTCAGCTCATGAAACATGGGACCAACTAATAGCCCCATTGGCAAACATTACATATTGGTTGATATTGTTCAATACTGTCTGGAATCACTGAACGTACACTGAGAAAAATGTTCGCTTAAAATATCAGCGCTCTTATGTTCTCCACAGCCATTATTTGCACTTGTCATTTGCTGCCAAACATTATCAATAAAGTCAAGCTATTAGTCATAACTGGGGTGCAACAGGTGGCTCGTACAATAGCCACGTTGTGCCTTGGTGGTGGCCTGTGTGTGTACTGGCGGAATGAGAAAAACAGCTCACGTTCACAAGTTAAAAGTTTGGGTCAACAATTGCCACTTGTACGGAATCATGTGACAATCAGCAGTTCATGGCCTGTATGGGAGTGGTTTCCCTGTTCTGGCTGTTCCCTGCAATTCAGTTGAAATGCCCAGAAAGACGACAATAAAGACTTGAATCCATCTCAAAAAGTCCCTTGGCTTATCGTCGTTTTTACTCTAAAATCAATCCCCTATTATACCCACTGAAATAAAACTGCTACAGGTGACTTAAGGACTACCCAACTCCATCCAATAGAATCAATAGCAGCACTAAAGCCCATTAAGATGCATTGCAGACAGCATCCCAAGGGGGTCTGGACTGAAGCCCATTAAGATGCATTGCAGGCTACGTTCCAAGGGGGTCTGGACCTCAGCCTGAACCACCCGCCTGCCACCCTTGTTAGAAGCACTGCTTTAAACTAGTGGGTAAACAAGCCTGTACATGAAGAGTCGTGAAGCTGAATAGGAATGGCCAGACTTATTCATTAAAATCTGCCAAAGGCCACAGGCTCTTTTGACTGTAGCAGACAGTAGAGAAAGAATATTAATTATGACATATTCATGAGCAAAGTGAAGTGTGCAATAAGGGCCTGGGGCATGGTGGATTCTGTGAGGTTAGCCAATACTAAATAAAACGACTATCATTAGCTAATTCATTTAATTTACTTAGCCATTGATATGTTTCTGTTTAGCAAATTTTCTTCCAACGTTTACTTGGTAGTACTTAATTTGTTCTCGATTCGGGAAGGCACCGTTGTCTTATAAACTTCTCTGTCCAGTTGCAGGTGGTACTCCAAGAAAACAGAATATTCCGAAAAATATTAGATCCACTTCTTGCACCGTACAGCTCGCATTTGACAACATATTTGCAGGGCGGCAGGTGGCTAGAGCGCTTGGCCAGTAACTGAAAGGTCGCTGGCTCGAATACACGAGCCGACAAGGTGAAACATCTGTCAATGTGCCCTTGAGCAAGGCACGTAACCCTAATTTCCTCTAGGGGCACTGTACTAATATGGCTGACCCTGTAAAACAAGTTGGGGCAGCAGGTAACCTCGTGGTTAGAGCGTTGGGCCAGTAACCAAAAGGTTGCTAGATCAAATCGCTGAGCTGACAAAGTACAAATCTGGCGTTCTGCACCTGAACAAGGCAGTTAACCCACTGTTCCTAGGCCGTCATTGTAAAATAAGAATTTGTTCTTTACTGATTTGCCAAGTTAAATAAAGGTTAAATGAAGGTTAAATATGAATATCCTGAATACGGATAAACAGGATCTAATCTACAGCGCTGTTGGCTGGTTGTCATTGACCGTGCGTAGACTTAAACACTGGTATACACTGATTTATAAGGCCGTACTGGGTAAAATGACAGTTTATCTCTGTTCTTTTTTGTCAGGTGAGTTAATAAATATCAATTACGGTCCCATTCTGATTTGCTTCTAACAGTACCAACATTTAGAACAGGTCATGATAGAAGTAGTTTTAGTTACTTAGCGCCGTGGTCCTGGAATCCTCTCCTGAACATTTTAAAATGTGATGATCTAGTTTCGTTGGTGGAGTTTAAACACTTGATCGATGTATATATCATAGAAGAGCGTAATTGTTTTTTTAGGCCAGCTGTTTTTAGTCAAGATGTTTGTGTTTTTAATGTGATATGTAATTGTTGTACTGTATGTGTGTTTATAGTTTTGTTTAATGTTGTGTTAGTGTATGTTAGTTGTTTATGTCTGAAACGTTGTTCCCCCTGCTGCTATTGGACCAGGTCTCTCTTGGAAAAGAGATGTTATCTCAATGAGAAAAACCTGGATAAATAAAGGTTAATTATTTTTTATTTTTTTAAAGCTTACATATAAATTGTTTTAAGATGGTCATACCAAGGATCATTCAGCTATTTGATTTGGAATTTTAAGACCACTTAAGGTATCAAGAAAATATTGGATGAAACATTGAATTTGGCATTACTGCTATTAGCCAACAGAAACGCAATGAATTACATTTTCAAGATTCACTACATGGAACAAATAGTGCCCCCAAAAATGTAAAGGAAGTTTGTTCCGAAGTGTCTGTCTTGTATGAGATAAGAAAGACCAGGAAACTATGACAGTTGTTTTGTTTACATGTATTTATCCCCTTATATTTAGGCACTAAATTATCTTCATATATACTTACATTTGTTTTTAAAACTAGTACCAGGGATCTTCAGATGAGTCTTGTGGGCGTCCCAGGACAAAACGGATAACACCATCGTGTTCGTGAGAGTCTCAGCTTTTAAAGATAGAGTTTAGTTTGTAGACTACAGACATTTTTGTGAGAAGACCGATTTTTCGGAATGTCTCAAGGTCTGACAAACACCACTCTAACTCTGCCACCTTTCACCGCAGATGCTGAAGGGCGACGTCGGCGGATGAGGTGGATTGAGACGCAGCCCGTGTAGAAATCTCTATTCCTTGAACAGATGGATTTTGGTGGATGGAGACGCAGCCCGTGTAGAAATCTCTATTCCTTGAACAGATGGATTATGGTGGATGGAGACGCAGCCCGTGTAGAAATCTCTATTCCTTGAACAGATGGATTTTGGTGGATGGAGACGCAGCCCGTGTAGAAATCTCTATTCCTTGAACAGATGGATTTTGGTGGATGGAGACGCAGCCCGTGTAGAAATCTCTATTCCTTGAACAGATGGATTATGGTGGATGGAGACGCAGCCCGTGTAGAAATCTCTATTCCTTGAACAGATGGATTTTGGTGGATGGAGACGCAGCCCGTGTAGAAATCTCTATTCCTTGAACAGATGGATTTTGGTGGATGGAGACGCAGCCCGTGTAGAAATCTCTATTCCTTGAACAGATGGATTTTGGTGGATGGAGACGCAGCCCGTGTAGAAATCTCTATTCCTTGAACAGATGGATTTTGGAGATGTTTTGTTTTTATGTTCATTATGTTTCCATGGGGACCATTGTAGGCTAAGGGTTAAACACAAGCTTTCAAAAGCTATGCCGTTGATGCTTGAGTTCACTTGGCTGCTGTGAAGGGCATCTATTCTGAAGGTCTAGGCTTTATAACACTGGTTGTGTTTGGACAGTATTCAGACCCCGTTGATGTTTCAGTTCACTTGGCTGCTGTGAAGGGCATCTATTCTGAAGGTCTAGGCTTTATAACACTGGTTGTGTTTGGACAGTATTCAGACCCCGTTGATGTTTCAGTTCACTTGGCTGCTGTGAAGGGCATCTATTCTGAAGGTCTAGGCTTTATAACACTGGTTGTGTACAGTGCATTTGGAAAGTGTTCAGACCCCTTGACTTTCTCCACATGTTGTTACATTACAGCCTTATTCGAAAATGTATTAATCTAAAAACACAATAGCCCATAATGACAAAGCGAAAACAGGTTTAGAAATGTTAGCAAATGTATTAAAAATAAAAAACATATCTTATTTACACAAATATTCAGATCCTGCTATGGGACTTGAAATTGAGCTCAGGTGCATTGTTTCCATTGATCATTCTTGAGATGTTTCTACAACTTGGAGTCCACCTGTGGTAAATTCAATTGATTGGGCATAATTTGGAAAGGCACACACACCTGTCTATATAAGGTCCCACAGTTGACACTGTAAGGTCAGAGCAAAAACCAAGCCATGAGGTTCAAAGGAATTGTCCGTAGAGCCCCGAGACAGGATTGTGTTGAGGCACAGATCTGGGGAAGTGTACCAAAACATTTCTGCAGCATTGAAAATCCCCAAGAACACAGTGGCCTTTATCATTCTTAAATGGAAGAAGTTTAGAACCACCGAGACTTTTCCTAGAGCTGGCCACCCGGCCAAACTGAGCAATCGGGGGAGAAGGGCCTTGGTCAGGGAGGTGACAAAGAACCCGATGGTCTCTCTGACTGAGCTCCAGAGTTTCTCAAGTGGAGATGGGAGAACCTTCCAGAAGGACAACCATCTCTGCAGCACTCCACCAATCAGGCCTTTATGGTAAAGTGGCCAGACAGAAGCCACTCCTCAGTAAAAGGCACATGACAGCCCGCTTGGAGTTTGCCAAAAGGCATCTAAAGAATCTCAGACCATGAGAAACAAGAGTCTGAAACCAAGATTGAACTCTGTGGCCTGAATGCCAAGTCTCACGTCTGGAGGAAACCTGGCACCATCCCTATGGTGAAGCATGGTGGTGGCAGCAACATGCTGTGGCAATGTTTTTCAGCAGAAGGGACTGGGAGACTTGTCAGGATCGAGACAAAGATGAACGGAGCAAAGTACAGAGAGATCCTTGATAAAAAGAAAACTGCTCTAGAGCACTCAGGACCTCAGACTGGGGCGAAGGTTCACCTTCCAACAGGACAACGACCCTAAGCACACAGCCAAGACTCCGCAGGAGTGGCTTCGGAACAAGCCTCAATGTCCTTGAGTGGCCCAGTCAGAGCCCAGACTTGAACCCGAGCGAACATCTCTGGAGAGACCTGAAAATAGCTGTGCAGCGATGCTCCCCATCCGACCTGACGGAGCTTGAAAGGATCTGCAGAGAATAAATGGGAGGAACTCCCCAAATACAGATGTGCCAAACTTGTAGCGTCATACCCAAGAAGACTTAAGACTAATTGCTGCCAAAGGCGCTTCAATAAATTACTGAGTAAAGGGTCTGAATACTTATGCAAATGTGATATCAGTTTAAAACTTTAACGTGCACAAATTTCTAAAAAGCTGTTTTTTGCTTTGTCATTATGGGGTATGTGTTCAGATTTAGGAGGCTATTTTTTGTTGTTGTTGATTTAATACATTTTAGAATAAGGCTGTAATGTAACAATATGTGGAAAGGGGTCTGAATACTTTCCGAATGCACTGTGTATTGCATCAGTTAGATGTGACGTTTCATAGTCCCCAAGACGAGCGAGGAGTGTCGTCATATGAACTGCCTCATGGATACGCATCTCTTTTGATACCCGTTTGTTTGATTTATTCTATTCTAAGGAGTGGCACGACAGAAATGCGTCAGCGTTGCAATGTTGTTTTACCCTCTTAACGTCACTGTGTTCTATCCTAATGGACCATTAGATGTGGCAACCTACTGGTTGTAACCTACTGGTGTTTAGTCATTTCTTCAAGGCAAGAGAGCCGAGGGAATGTTGACACAGTCTACAGTACATGTTGCCAAAACAGATATTAGCCTTGCTGTTGTATTGAGTGGGAAGATAGCTGTAGGACTAGCCTAAGAAATGGGATTGTGTCAGAGTTGCAACATTAAACTCTTTGGGAGGATAGAGTTCCTAACCAGGGAAATTAAATGGATTTATGTACAGTCCAAACAACTACAAATGAGGCTTGGCCGCTGTTTTGGTGTCAAATGCAGGCTAGTTAGAAATTGAGCAAAAAAAAAAAAAAATGAAAATATGTTTACCTTGAGTGGGTGAATCTCATATTTTAATGTAATATGTATTTTATAAAGAAATTGATCACACAACATCAGGCTGAATCTAACAATAGAATGAGCCAAAAAAACTCACCTAGATCAGGGTTAGGCCACTGGCGCCCCTTTTTGAAGGCCTTCGGTTAACCCTGCCCAAAAATAAAGTCATTTATAATTTTTATGAAACTCAGTCGGGGTCTCAAATTACTGTTGCGATTTAGAACAGTAGAATACACAAGGTGCCATTTCTAAATGTGGTTGTGTATCAGCCAGTTTATGTTGTTATGGAAGTCACTGATAGTCGTTCAATTAGCCCATGTATGTGAAGATTTTTTAGATTGCTAAATCAGCTATCTACATTTATTATCATGGTCGAATTACCTACTGTGGGGCCTGCATTGATTTTGTTATTCTCACTCAGATATAATATTAAAAACGGCAAACATTTATCTACAGCCTATGGCAAAATGTGTTATTGCAGGAAATTCGTTATAAAATTGCAACATTTTCTCAACATCCCATGGCAAAATATGGATGTGGGTACATAAACCCACGAGCAACTGCGGCCCCTAATGAGTTCAGGTTTTTTTTGTGGCGCGCCCCCCCCCGGGCTAGAAAGAGCCACAGGTAATGAGTTGTTATTGTTTTGGATAATCACCTACCAACTGTGTGTCAGAGAAGCCTAACCACTTTTCCATCCATAATGCTCTGCAACACCTCAGAATTATTCAGAATCCCCAACTCCACCGTTTTCGCTGTAGGCTGGTGGTCAAAACTTCGGTCATATCCTAGATTGTCGCGTCCCGTCAGGCTGCTGCTGTGTTCACACGTAATTCGTGATAGAGTTTGATCAGGAACCGTTCCGTTCACTGATTCCTTTCCATTCCACTTGCACTTCTCCCCAGCTTCCAGAGTTTTAATATTGCTCTTCGAGATCCTTTCCGAAAACTTTCTTGCCCTGTGCGCAAAATTGTCCAGGGTGCTTTTATCAAAGTCCTCGGAGTAAACCATTATGTTGCCCGTGTACCACAAAATCCACCAAGCCAGACTGAGGAAAATGATGAGTGCACCCGTGTAGATTAGGAAATCACCGTAGAAGTGACCGTCCAACTTTAGATCGGCGAAAATACCAACTAAAATAACTATCAAACCGCAGACGTCAAAAGCGATGGCTAGGAAAAATAACGGCGCACAGTTCCCCACGCAGCTGTGAGCCATTCCTAAGCTGTATGAGTGATTGAGCTCAAATAACGGCAGGGAAGAGCTGAACTCGTTTTACAGGACGGCACATTTCCTCACCATCCACCTGTGGTGAACACCTGTGCGCGCAGAGAGCCGCCAGAGAGCCGCCTTCCTGTGACGTCAATGTAAACTAGAGGGTTCAAACTAGAGGGTTTGCACAGATCTGAGTCCAGTTTACGAACCCAAATTTAGAACCTTTATCATTTGGGGGAAAAACGCAAAACTGATGTTAGATCAGTGTCTAAGTGTAACCCAAATGACAGGTGGTTGGTCATATGTAAAACAGGTAGACTTGTATCGAAACAAGCAAATACATTCAAAATGTGTTAGATAAAGTGCTGCATTTTAGCATTCCCCCACAACCAATCAGGTTGTCACACCTGTTCTGTTTGTTGAACCTGAGAAGTGGCTCAGAAACTCATGCTAGTTCTGGGGGAAGCATCCATCGGGCAGTTTATTCTTTAGTTTTGAGATGATTGGACAATGGCTATCCATCACACAGGCTATCCATCACACAGGCTATCCATCACACAGGCTACCCATCACACAGGCTACCCATCACACAGGCTACCCATCACACAGGTTATCCATCACACAGGTTATCCATCACACAGGTTATCCATCACACAGGCTACCCATCACACAGGCTATCCATCACACATGCTATCCATCACACAGGCTACCCATCACACAGGCTACCCATCACACATGCTATCCATCACACAGGCTACCCATCACACAGGCTACCCATCACACAGGCTATCCATCACACAGGCTATCCATCACACAGGCTATCCATCACACAATCTATCCATCACACAATCTATCCATCACACAGGTTATCCATCACACAGGTTATCCATCACACATTGGTTATCCATCACACAATCTATCCATCACACAGGTTATCCATCACACAGGTTATCCATCACACAGGCTATCCATCACACAATCTATCCATCACACAATCTATCCATCACACAGGTTATCCATCACACAGGTTATCCATCACACAGGTTATCCATCACACAATCTATCCATCACACAGGTTATCCATCACACAGGCTATCCATCACACAGGTTATCCATCACACAGGTTATCCATCACACAATCTATCCATCACACAGGCTGGGGTGGGATAATCAAAGGTTGAATATGATCCTCGTATTTTAGACGCTATGATTGCAGGTTTTAATTGGTAAGAGTGAGGTTGGCCAGCCCTCCTCCTGGAGAATTGGCCTCTGCATAGTCTAGATTTCTAGAATTTGTTCTTTAACTGACTTGCCTAATTAAATAAAGGTTAAAGAAATTAAATAAAAATTCTCTGGCGAGAACCATGGAGCAACAAGTTGAGCAGAAACTATAGAGCAGTCTCTCCCAGAACTTGTTCTGTGATACCCATCAACCACACCAGTTTCTGGCCACATCAACTCAAAACTAATCAGTCAGAGCCAGTCCCGCCCAACAGTAAACACCTGCTTAATGCCACTATAAAGTTCTTATAAAAGGGTTTGTTTATAGTGGGACCATAATTAGTCCAACTGATATAAATACTGTTTGTGCTTCTGCTTAGTGTTCCTGAGCTAATGGGAAAGAGTAATTTGTCTGCAGCAATAATCATGCATATTTTTTATTTATTTATTTACAGAATTTAAAAATGTAGAGCTGTTGTTTTTCCAATTCGGCTGCTGAGGGCGCCAAACCCCTTTGCAACAGGCCCAGCAGCCTGTATAACGCCTGAGTGGCCAAGTAAGTAACGCGCGTGTGTGTGTGTTATTCAGAGCAAAGCTTGAAGGAGGCCGATAACATCCTTTCCAACTGTGTGTTAGGGACTAAGTGTTTTCACAAAGACTGCGTTCATGAGCCAGCCCATTATGGACTTTGAGGTGAGGCCTGAGTTGAGATTTCTGTCTTTTAACACAGTGCATTGTATTAATGGTAGGCGTTTGAATGACAACAAGTTCACCCCAATCATCACCTCAAAGTGAGGGTGATATCTGATACTATCTCTAGTGTTGGCAACTGAAATGACATTCTGGTATACCTGTGTGTCACTGGGACACAAACACACACATATAGCCTCTGTACACATACTGTATCTAAACTGTGCACCCAGTTAAGCCCCTGCATTCATATACAGTACACTGCATTGCAGGGTTCATGCCTGTCCAGTATATTCCCTTATGAAGAGGATTTTCTATAGACGACCTGGTAGATACCTCCAGTCAGGTTGAACAGGAGAGGGGAAGCGAGGCTGAGACAAGGTGAGGGAGGGGAGATGAGGCTGATATGAGGTGAGGGGAGGGAAGGTGAGGAGAGGCTGAGACGAGGGAAGGTGAGGCGAGGGAAGGAGAGGCTGAGACGAGGGGAGGGGAGGAGAGATGAGGGGAGGGGAGGGGAGGGGAGGTGAGGTGAGGAGAGGCTGAGACGAGGGGAGGAGAGACGAGGGGAGGTGAGGGGAGGGGAGGCGAGGGGAGGAGATGCTGAGACGAGGGGAGGTGAGGGGAGGAGAGGAGACGTTAGGCTGAGACTAGTGAAGGTGAGGGGAGGCGAGGGGAGGTGAGGCCAGGCTGAGATGAGGGGAGGTGAGGTGAGGAGACGATAGGCTGAGACGAAGGAATGAGAGGAGATGGTAGGCTGAGACATGGGGAGGCGAGGGGAGTGGAGGAGAGGGGAGGTGAGGCTGAGACGAGGGAGGAGAGGGAAGGTTAGGGGAGGAGAGGGGAGGTGAGGTAAGGCAAGACTGAGTTGAGGGGAGGAAAACGGAGGGGAGGTAAGACTGAGATGAGGGGAGGAGAGGATGACACGATGGGACGGGAGGAGAGGCTGAGACGAGGGGAGGTGAGGTGAGGGGAGGAGAGACTAAGTGGAGGAGAGGCTGAGATGAGGGAAGGCGAGGAGGCAAGACTGAGATGAGGAGAGGGGAGGAGAGACTAAGGGGAGGAGAGGCTGAGATGAGGGAAGGCGAGGAGGCAAGACTGAGATGAGGGGAGGCTTAGACGAGGAGGGGAGGAGAGGTAAGACAGATGAGGGGAGGCGAGGGTAGGTGAGGCAAGGGAAGGGGAGGCAAGACTGAGATGAGGGGAGGGGAGGTCGGGAAGTAGAGGGAGGGGAGGTGAGGGGAGGCAAGACTGAGATGAGGGGAGGGGAGGTAGGGAAGTAGAGGGAGGGGAGGTGAGGGGAGGCAAGACTGAGATGAGGGGAGGGGAGGTAGGGAAGTAGAGGGAGGGGAGGTGAGGGGAGGCAAGACTGAGATGAGGGGAGGCTTAGACGAGGTGAGAGAAGGAGAGGTAAGACTGAGATGAGGTGAGGCAAGGAAAGGGGAGGGGAGGCAAGACTGAGATGAGGGGAGGGGAGGGGAGGCTTAGACAAGGTAAGGCTGAGGCGAGGGGATGCGTGGTTAGGAGAGGGTTAGGAGAGGGGAGGCGTGGTTAGGAGAGGGGAGGCGTGGTTAGGAGAGGGGAGGCGTGGTTAGGAGAGGGGAGGCGTGGTTAGGAGAGGGGAGGTGTGGTTAGGAGAGGGGAGGTGTGGTTAGGAGAGGGGAGGCGTGGTTAGGAGAGGGGAGGCGAAGCTGAGATGAAGGGAGGAAAGAAGCTCAAGCCAAGTCAAGACTCACACTCTGTCCTATCATCACTCTGTCCTATCATCACTCTGTCCTATCATCACTCTGTCCTATCATCACCATTTCCTATCATTACTCTGTCCTATCATTACTTTGTCCTATCATTACTGTGATTATTACTGCTACAGCCAGGGCAGGCCCTAGCTGTATGGGGGACCTAAGCTAGATTTGGTTGTGGGCCCCCCCACCATGCGGGAAAAATGTTTAGTGGCCCACCACTTTACAGCAAAAATACAGGCTAATATATTGCTAAAAAGTTACCTTGTCCTAGAGAGATTTACACGGTTATCTAAACGTCAGGCCAGGGTGGCCTACACGGAACACAACCCGTACTTAAATGTAGAGCTGTTGTTTTGTCAAGAAACGGAATAGAGCTAAGCACAGGCAAAATCCTAGAGGAGAACCTGCCTCAGTCTGCTTTCCAACAGACACAGAGACAAATTAAATTTTCAGCAGTACAATAACCTAAAACACAAGGCCAAATATACACTTGCTTAACAATACAACATTGAATGTACCCGAGTGGCCTAGTTACAGTTTTGACTAAAATCGTCTTTAAAAACTACGTTAAGACTTTAAAATGGCTGTCTAGTAGTGACAACAACCAATTTGACAGCCTTAAAAACTTTAAAAAGAATAATCTGCAAATATTGTACAATCCAGGTGTGCAAATCTCTTAGAGATTTACTCAGACTCACAGTGGTAATCCCTGCAAAATGGGATTGTAACATGTATTGACTCAGTGGGTTGAATACTTATGTAGTCAAGATATATTAGCGTTATATTTTTCATATATATATTTTTTTTACTAATGTTTGAATTTTTCTTCCACTTTGACGTTAGAGTATTTTGTGTAAATTGTTGACAAAAAATGAAAATGAAATCAAATTTAATTCCAATTTGTAACGCAACAAAATGTTTGAGAAACAACATGTTTCCTCATGGTTCTCTTTAAAGTCATGTTCTCAGAACATTAAGGAATCTTTCTATAAAAAAAACACAAGAAAACATGAGTAACGTTCAAAGAACGTTCGTTCTCAGTGTCAACCAAGTGTGTTCAGGTGTGATGGCCACGCCCACTAATTGGCCAACAGAACGTTGGTTCTCAGTGTCAACCAAGTGTGTTCAGGTGTGATGGCCACGCCCACTAATTGGCCAACAGAACGTTCGTTCTCAGTGTCAACCAAGTGTGTTCAGGTGTGATGGCCGCGCCCACTAATTGGCCAACAGAACGTTGGTTCTCAGTGTCAACCAAGTGTGTTCAGGTGTGATGGCCACGCCCACTAATTGGCCAACAGAACGTTGGTTCTCAGTGTCAACCAAGTGTGTTCAGGTGTGATGGCCACGCCCACTAATTGGCCAACAGAACGTTCGTTCTCAGTGTCAACCAAGTGTGTTCAGGTGTGATGGCCGCGCCCACTAATTGGCCAACAGAACGTTGGTTCTCAGTGTCAACGAAGTGTGTTCAGGTGCGTTGGCCGCGCCCACTAATTGGCCAACAGAACGTTGGTTCTCAGTGTCAACGAAGTGTGTTCAGGTGTGATGGCCGCGCCCACTAATTGGCCAACAGAACGTTCGTTCTCAGTGTCAACCAAGTGTGTTCAGGTGTGATGGCCGCGCCCACTAATTGGCCAACAGAACGTTCGTTCTCAGTGTCAACGAAGTGTGTTCAGGTGTGATGGCCACGCCCACTAATTGGCCAACAGAACGTTGGTTCTCAGTGTCAACGAAGTGTGTTCAGGTGCGTTGGCCGCGCCCACTAATTGGCCAACAGAACGTTGGTTCTCAGTGTCAACCAAGTGTGTTCAGGTGTGATGGCCACGCCCACTAATTGGCCAACAGAACGTTGGTTCTCAGTGTCAACCAAGTGTGTTCAGGTGTGATGGCCACGCCCACTAATTGGCCAACAGAACGTTGGTTCTCAGTGTCAACCAAGTGTGTTCAGGTGTGATGGCCACGCCCACTAATTGGCCAACAGAACGTTGGTTCTCAGTGTCAACCAAGTGTGTTCAGGTGCGTTGGCCGCGCCCACTAATTGGCCAACAGAACGTTGGTTCTCAGTGTCAACCAAGTGTGTTCAGGTGTGATGGCCACGCCCACTAATTGGCCAACAGAACGTTGGTTCTCAGTGTCAACCAAGTGTGTTCAGGTGTGATGGCCACGCCCACTAATTGGCCAACAGAACGTTCGTTCTCAGTGTCAACCAAGTGTGTTCAGGTGTGATGGCCACGCCCACTAATTGGCCAACAGAACGTTGGTTCTCAGTGTCAACCAAGTGTGTTCAGGTGCGTTGGCCGCGCCCACTAATTGGCCAACAGAACGTTGGTTCTCAGTGTCAACGAAGTGTGTTCAGGTGTGATGGCCACGCCCACTAATTGGCCAACAGAACGTTGGTTCTCAGTGTCAACCAAGTGTGTTCAGGTGCGTTGGCCGCGCCCACTAATTGGCCAACAGAACGTTGGTTCTCAGTGTCAACGAAGTGTGTTCAGGTGCGTTGGCCGCGCCCACTAATTGGCCAACAGAACGTTGGTTCTCAGTGTCAACGAAGTGTGTTCAGGTGCGATGGCCGCGCCCACTAATTGGCCAACAGAACGTTGGTTCTCAGTGTCAACGAAGTGTGTTCAGGTGCGTTGGCCGCGCCCACTAATTGGCCAACAGAACGTTGGTTCTCAGTGTCAACGAAGTGTGTTCAGGTGCGATGGCCGCGCCCACTAATTGGCCAACAGAACGTTGGTTCTCAGTGTCAACGAAGTGTGTTCAGGTGCGTTGGCCGCGCCCACTAATTGGCCAACAGAACGTTGGTTCTCAGTGTCAACGAAGTGTGTTCAGGTGCGTTGGCCGCGCCCACTAATTGGCCAACAGAACGTTGGTTCTCAGTGTCAACGAAGTGTGTTCAGGTGCGTTGGCCGCGCCCACTAATTGGCCAACAGAACGTTGGTTCTCAGTGTCAACGAAGTGTGTTCAGGTGCGTTGGCCGCGCCCACTAATTGGCCAACAGAACGTTGGTTCTCAGTGTCAACGAAGTGTGTTCAGGTGCGTTGGCCGCGCCCACTAATTGGCCAACAGAACGTTGGTTCTCAGTGTCAACGAAGTGTGTTCAGGTGCGATGGCCGCGCCCACTAATTGGCCAACAGAACGTTGGTTCTCAGTGTCAACGAAGTGTGTTCAGGTGCGATGGCCGCGCCCACTAATTGGCCAACAGAACGTTGGTTCTCAGTGTCAACGAAGTGTGTTCAGGTGCGTTGGCCGCGCCCACTAATTGGCCAACAGAACGTTGGTTCTCAGTGTCAACGAAGTGTGTTCAGGTGCGTTGGCCGCGCCCACTAATTGGCCAACAGAACGTTGGTTCTCAGTGTCAACGAAGTGTGTTCAGGTGCGTTGGCCGCGCCCACTAATTGGCCAACAGAACGTTGGTTCTCAGTGTCAACGAAGTGTGTTCAGGTGCGTTGGCCGCGCCCACTAATTGGCCAACAGAACGTTGGTTCTCAGTGTCAACGAAGTGTGTTCAGGTGCGTTGGCCGCGCCCACTAATTGGCCAACAGAACGTTGGTTCTCAGTGTCAACGAAGTGTGTTCAGGTGCGTTGGCCGCGCCCACTAATTGGCCAACAGAACGTTGGTTCTCAGTGTCAACGAAGTGTGTTCAGGTGCGATGGCCGCGCCCACTAATTGGCCAACAGAATGTTGGTTCTCAGTGTCAACGAAGTGTGTTCAGGTGCGTTGGCCGCGCCCACTAATTGGCCAACAGAACGTTGGTTCTCAGTGTCAACGAAGTGTGTTCAGGTGCGATGGCCGCGCCCACTAATTGGCCAACAGAACGTTGGTTCTCAGTGTCAACGAAGTGTGTTCAGGTGCGTTGGCCGCGCCCACTAATTGGCCAACAGAACGTTGGTTCTCAGTGTCAACGAAGTGTGTTCAGGTGCGTTGGCCGCGCCCACTAATTGGCCAACAGAACGTTGGTTCTCAGTGTCAACGAAGTGTGTTCAGGTGTGATGGCCGCGCCCACTAATTGGCCAACAGAACGTTGGTTCTCAGTGTCAACGAAGTGTGTTCAGGTGCGTTGGCCGCGCCCACTAATTGGCCAACAGAACGTTGGTTCTCAGTGTCAACGAAGTGTGTTCAGGTGCGTTGGCCGCGCCCACTAATTGGCCAACAGAACGTTGGTTCTCAGTGTCAACGAAGTGTGTTCAGGTGCGTTGGCCGCGCCCACTAATTGGCCAACAGAACGTTGGTTCTCAGTGTCAACGAAGTGTGTTCAGGTGCGTTGGCCGCGCCCACTAATTGGCCAACAGAACGTTGGTTCTCAGTGTCAACGAAGTGTGTTCAGGTGCGATGGCCGCGCCCACTAATTGTCCAACAGAACGTTGGTTCTCAGTGTCAACGAAGTGTGTTCAGGTGCGTTGGCCGCGCCCACTAATTGGCCAACAGAACGTTGGTTCTCAGTGTCAACGAAGTGTGTTCAGGTGTGATGGCCGCGCCCACTAATTGGCCAACAGAACGTTGGTTCTCAGTGTCAACGAAGTGTGTTCAGGTGCGTTGGCCGCGCCCACTAATTGGCCAACAGAACGTTGGTTCTCAGTGTCAACGAAGTGTGTTCAGGTGCGTTGGCCGCGCCCACTAATTGGCCAACAGAACGTTGGTTCTCAGTGTCAACGAAGTGTGTTCAGGTGTGATGGCCGCGCCCACTAATTGGCCAACAGAACGTTGGTTCTCAGTGTCAACGAAGTGTGTTCAGGTGCGTTGGCCGCGCCCACTAATTGGCCAACAGAACGTTGGTTCTCAGTGTCAACGAAGTGTGTTCAGGTGCGTTGGCCGCGCCCACTAATTGGCCAACAGAACGTTGGTTCTCAGTGTCAACGAAGTGTGTTCAGGTGTGTTGGCCGCGCCCACTAATTGGCCAACAGAACGTTGGTTCTCAGTGTCAACGAAGTGTGTTCAGGTGCGTTGGCCGCGCCCACTAATTGGCCAACAGAACGTTGGTTCTCAGTGTCAACGAAGTGTGTTCAGGTGTGATGGCCGCGCCCACTAATTGGCCAACAGAACGTTGGTTCTCAGTGTCAACGAAGTGTGTTCAGGTGCGATGGCCGCGCCCACTAATTGGCCAACAGAACGTTGGTTCTCAGTGTCAACGAAGTGTGTTCAGGTGCGTTGGCCGCGCCCACTAATTGGCCAACAGAACGTTGGTTCTCAGTGTCAACGAAGTGTGTTCAGGTGCGTTGGCCGCGCCCACTAATTGGCCAACAGAACGTTGGTTCTCAGTGTCAACGAAGTGTGTTCAGGTGCGATGGCCGCGCCCACTAATTGGCCAACAGAACGTTGGTTCTCAGTGTCAACGAAGTGTGTTCAGGTGCGTTGGCCGCGCCCACTAATTGGCCAACAGAACGTTGGTTCTCAGTGTCAACGAAGTGTGTTCAGGTGTGATGGCCGCGCCCACTAATTGGCCAACAGAACGTTGGTTCTCAGTGTCAACGAAGTGTGTTCAGGTGCGTTGGCCGCGCCCACTAATTGGCCAACAGAACGTTGGTTCTCAGTGTCAACGAAGTGTGTTCAGGTGTGATGGCCGCGCCCACTAATTGGCCAACAGAACGTTGGTTCTCAGTGTCAACGAAGTGTGTTCAGGTGCGTTGGCCGCGCCCACTAATTGGCCAACAGAACGTTGGTTCTCAGTGTCAACGAAGTGTGTTCAGGTGCGATGGCCGCGCCCACTAATTGGCCAACAGAACGTTGGTTCTCAGTGTCAACGAAGTGTGTTCAGGTGTGATGGCCGCGCCCACTAATTGGCCAACAGAACGTTGGTTCTCAGTGTCAACGAAGTGTGTTCAGGTGTGATGGCCGCGCCCACTAATTGGCCAACAGAACGTTGGTTCTCAGTGTCAACGAAGTGTGTTCAGGTGCGTTGGCCGCGCCCACTAATTGGCCAACAGAACGTTGGTTCTCAGTGTCAACGAAGTGTGTTCAGGTGCGTTGGCCGCGCCCAATAATTGGCCAACAGAACGTTGGTTCTCAGTGTCAACGAAGTGTGTTCAGGTGTGATGGCCGCGCCCACTAATTGGCCAACAGAACGTTGGTTCTCAGTGTCAACGAAGTGTGTTCAGGTGCGTTGGCCGCGCCCACTAATTGGCCAACAGAACGTTGGTTCTCAGTGTCAACGAAGTGTGTTCAGGTGTGATGGCCGCGCCCACTAATTGGCCAACAGAACGTTGGTTCTCAGTGTCAACGAAGTGTGTTCAGGTGTGATGGCCGCGCCCACTAATTGGCCAACAGAACGTTGGTTCTCAGTGTCAACGAAGTGTGTTCAGGTGCGTTGGCCGCGCCCACTAATTGGCCAACAGAACGTTGGTTCTCAGTGTCAACGAAGTGTGTTCAGGTGCGATGGCCGCGCCCACTAATTGGCCAACAGAACGTTGGTTCTCAGTGTCAACGAAGTGTGTTCAGGTGCGTTGGCCGCGCCCACTAATTGGCCAACAGAACGTTGGTTCTCAGTGTCAACGAAGTGTGTTCAGGTGTGATGGCCGCGCCCACTAATTGGCCAACAGAACGTTGGTTCTCAGTGTCAACGAAGTGTGTTCAGGTGCGTTGGCCGCGCCCACTAATTGGCCAACAGAACGTTGGTTCTCAGTGTCAACGAAGTGTGTTCAGGTGTGATGGCCGCGCCCACTAATTGGCCAACAGAACGTTGGTTCTCAGTGTCAACGAAGTGTGTTCAGGTGCGTTGGCCGCGCCCACTAATTGGCCAACAGAACGTTGGTTCTCAGTGTCAACGAAGTGTGTTCAGGTGCGTTGGCCGCGCCCACTAATTGGCCAACAGAACGTTGGTTCTCAGTGTCAACGAAGTGTGTTCAGGTGTGATGGCCGCGCCCACTAATTGGCCAACAGAACGTTGGTTCTCAGTGTCAACGAAGTGTGTTCAGGTGCGTTGGCCGCGCCCACTAATTGGCCAACAGAACGTTGGTTCTCAGTGTCAACGAAGTGTGTTCAGGTGCGTTGGCCGCGCCCACTAATTGGCCAACAGAACGTTGGTTCTCAGTGTCAACGAAGTGTGTTCAGGTGTGATGGCCGCGCCCACTAATTGGCCAACAGAACGTTGGTTCTCAGTGTCAACGAAGTGTGTTCAGGTGCGTTGGCCGCGCCCACTAATTGGCCAACACCTGATCTTAATGAGTGCTTGTTTCCTTTGAAATGGGGTCTGTTTTGAATAGAGTAAAATGAACAGCTTTGTAGGAGTTAAAAAAACATGGTAGGCTAGCTGCATCCTAGTGGCGCAGTGGACTAATTCCATGGATAGAGAACACAAGATCATAGGTTTGCATGTCACTGATGGCATGCCACAGTAAATAAATACGTGTTTGCCTGATTGATAATGCCTGAGCAAATGAACGTCCATATGTTCTATGCTTGCACTTCTAAACAACCAAAACTAAGCTAGCAGTGTTGTTAGAAGTCTTATTGAAACATTCAGAGAAAGTTTTAAATAAAACCTCCAAATAACCTAGAATTGTTGTTTCCGGAACGTTAATAAAACGTCACAGGAAAATGTTCAGGGTCTCATACTAAAACATTCTCAGAACCTGCTTACAACCTAAAGATTTTAGTTTCCAGAACAGACAAAATGTTAAATTCCGTTCTCAGAGCGTGAAAAACAACAACAAAAAACGTTTGGTTTCACCGGTCGGGAAACGTGTGGCTTCTTTCCCAAAACCAATGGGAAACCAAAAACGCTCCCACAACTTCCAAGGAACCAAATGTGCTAGCTGGGATAGCGCCGTCTGTATATTTTTGAGTGGTGACATTTCTCGAGCCCCTCCCTCAGATTTTTACCGAAACAGTGGTGGTAGTACGCTTCGTTATTGTTTCAACTGCTGATTGGTCCTTTAAGATTCTCCTATGGAGTGCTGTCCATTCCAACGCCATAGATTTTAGATTTTAGGTATGGACGATCCAGCAGCAGTCCGGCACCATTTTAGAATAATTAGTTGGGTATATTATTTCATTGCATATAGTATGAAATCAAACCTGTCACGCCCTGACCTTAGAGATTTTTAGGTCTCTATTTTGGTTTGGTCAGGGTGTGATTTGGGTGGGCATTCTATGTTCTATTTTCTATGTTTTGTTATTTCTTTGTTTTGGTCAGGTATGGTTCTCAATCAGGGACAGCTGTCTATCGTTGTCTCTGATTGGGAACCATGCTCAGGTAGCTTTTTTCCCACATGGTTTATGTGGGTAGTTCATTTCTGTTTAGTGTTTTGCACCGTACAGGACTGTTTCGGTTATTCTCTTTGTTATGGTGTTCAGTTCCAATAAAAAGCATGAACACTTACCACGCTGCGCTTTGGTCCGATGATTCCTCTTCCTCTTCCTTAGACGATGGATACCGTTACAAATCCAAAGTACTGTGGCACAGAAACATTTGTCTTGCAAAGCTCCACTTAAGATCAATCTGAGTGAGAGAGTTCAGAGTTCAACCTTCTTTTCTCTTCGAGCAACTTCTAGAGCGATAAATAGAGGCCTTATTAAATAATTGAGCCTAGGAAGGTAATTGAAGACATTGATAAATAATATCCATTCTCATTACAGCCGTCCTAGGACACTTCCAGAGTTATAGGTCAATGGGTAAAGTTGGCAAGAGATCTAAAAACTGAAGAAATGATCTCACTTCTCAGTCCTGTCTCTCTCATCAGGGCTGTATGAAGCTTGGATGCGGCAGGTGGTTTGGCTGCACTAAGTTTCAGTAGGATGTCAGATCTCGGTGCGTTAGAAGTCGGGGATGTTTTGGGGAGGCTGACATTTTCCAGCCCATGATTTCCCAGAGGGTCAGCAGTCTCGACATGCATGAACGTCCTGAGCATTTAAGCAGGCAGACCACACCTCCCTTAAAAGTGTGTGTGTACTGTCTGTGTGTATTGTGTGTGTGTGTGTGTGTGTGTGTGTGTAGACCAATCAGACTCCACCACTCCCCCATCACTTTTCCCTTATTTTATTCAGTGCAGTTCATTTCTGTCACCGGTTAGAAGTGCAGAGAGATTTGCTAACTTTCTCAAGTTACTCTTAGATGTTACTCAAAACTGAAAGCATGTACCATAGCATTTAATCATGGTACCATAGAATTTAATCATGGAACCATAGCATTTAATAATGTATCATAGCATTTAATCATGGTACCATAGCATTTAATCATGGTACCATAGCATTTAATCATGGTACCATAGCATTTAATCATGGCAAGGCGACTGGAAACATGTACCATAGCATTTAATCATGGTACCATAGCATTTAATCATGGTACCATAGCATTTAATCATGGTACCGTAGCATTTAATCATGGTACCATAGCATTTAATCATGGTACCATAGCATTTAATCATGGTACCATAGCATTTAATCATGGTACTGTAGCATTTAATCATGGTACCGTAGCATTTAATCATGGTACCATAGCATTTAATCATGGTACCATAGCATTTAATCATGGTGCCATAGCATGTAATCATGTACCATAGCATTTAATAATGTACCATAGCATTTAATAATGTACCATAGCATTTAATCATGGTGCCGTAGCATTTAATCATGGCAAGGTGACTGGAAACATGGCCGAATACAAACAGTGTATTTATTCCCTCCGTAAGGCAATCAAACAAGCAAAGCGTCAGTATAGAGACAAAGTGGAGTTGCAATTCAACGACTCAAACAAGAGGCGTATGTGGCAGGGTCTACAGACAATCACGGATTACAAAAAGAAAACCAGCCCCGTCACGGACATCGATATCTTGCTCCCAAACAAATTAAACCATTTCTTTGAGTGCTTTGAGGACAATACAGTGCCACCGACATGGCCCGCTACCAAAGACTGTGGGCTCTCCTTCTCCATTGCCGAATTGAGTAAAACATTTAAACGTGTTAACCCTTGCAAGGCTACCGGCCCAGAAGGCATCTCTAGCCGCGTCCTCAGAGCATGCGCAGACCAGCTGGCTGGTGTGTTTACAGACATATTTAATCAATCCCTATCCCAGTCTGCTGTCCCCACATGCTTCAAGATGGCCACCATTGTTCCTGTTCCCAAGAAAGCAAAGGTCATTGAACTAAATGACTATCGCCCCATTGCACTCACTTCTGTCCTGATGAAGTGCTTTGAGAGACTAGTCAAGGATCATACCACCACCACCCTACCTGATACCCTAGACCCATTCCAATTTGCTTAACGCCACAATAGGTCCTCAGACGATGCAAACGGCATCACGCTGCCCTATCCCATCTGGACGATAGGAATACCTATGTAAGAATGCTGTTCATTGACTACAGCTCAGCATTCAACACCATAGTACCCTCCAAACTCATCATTAAGCTTGAGACCCTGGGTCTCGACCCTGCCCTGTGCAATTGGGTCCTGGACTTCCTGATGGGCCGCTCCCTGGTGGTGAAGGTAGGAAACAACATCTCCACCCCGCTGATCCAACAGCGTCTCTTCAACCTCAGGAGGCTGGAAAAATGAAAAAAAACACCGCCCACAACTGCAGGGCTCTCCAGAGCCAGGGGCAAACTACCTGCCCTCCAGGACACCTACAACACTCGATGTCACAGGAAGGCAAAAAAGATAATCAAGGACAATAACCACCCGGGCATCATAACTGAAGTTCTGTAATTTTAGAGAGCCAGTGTTTATCCCAAAGAGGCGGAGACACACACAATATGTCTCTGAGTGTGTGAGGTTTCTTGAAAAACGAAACAGGGTCTTTAATAGACAGCTTATCTGTGTATCTACGTACACAAATGAGGGCTTGGCCAGGGGGTAGGAGTTTGGTGTGTGTCAGGGTACATTAGTCTCACCTTGACCTGATGGGTTCAGTGACAGCACCATCCTCCCATTGTTCCACAGGCCGATCTTATCCACAGAACCAGCCCAGACCTAGATTACACACACACACACACACACACACACACACACACACACACACACACACACACACACACACACACACACACACACACTCTCTTCTTGGTGGAGGTCAAAGGGCAGTCCCCATCAGCTAATGTCTAGAGAGAGATTGTCCCTCCAAGGACACTAGCAGTTATTTATAGTATTAAATCATGACGTTCCGACTCCCCCCAGCTATAACAGGGGTGGGGGACAGACAGGGGGAAGCATGACGCCAATTAAATCTCTCCTCTATCCTCTTCTCCCACCCTCCCTCCTCTAAGTAGCCATTGTCTTCTACTCTGGGCATATAAGTCAGGGTGGAGAGAGAGAAAGGAATGGATGTGGAGAGAGAGGAATGGATATAGAGACAGGATATATATATAAATATGTAGAGAGAGAGAGTGAAAGAGAGAGATGGATATAGAGACAGAGAGAGAGAGAGAGAGAGAGAGAGAGGAATGGACATATATATATATACAGTGCCTTGCGAAAGTATTCGGCCCCCTTGAACTTTGCGACCTTTTGCCACATTTCAGGCTTCAAACATAAAGATATAAAACTGTATTTTTTTGTGAAGAATAAACAAGTGGGACACAACCATGAAGTGGAACGACATTTATTGGATATTTCAAACTTTTTTAACAAATCAAAAACTGAAAAATTGGGCGTGCAAAATTATTCAGGCCCTTTACTTTCAGTGCAGCAAACTCTCTCCAGAAGTTCAGTGAGGATCTCTGAATGATCCAATGTTGACCTAAATGACTAATGATGATAAATACAATCCACCTGTGTGTAATCAAGTCTCCGTATAAATGCACCTGCACTGTAATAGTCTCAGAAGTCCGTTAAAAGCGCAGAGAGCATCATGAAGAACAAGGAACACACCAGGCAGGTCCGAGATACTGTTGTGAAGAAGTTTAAAGCCGGATTTGGATACAAAAAGATTTCCCAAGCTTTAAACATCCCAAGGAGCACTGTGCAAGCGATAATATTGAAATGGAAGGAGTATCAGACCACTGCAAATCTACCAAGACCTGGCCGTCCCTCTAAACTTTCAGCTCATACAAGGAGAAGACTGATCAGAGATGCAGCCAAGAGGCCCATGATCACTCTGGATGAACTGCAGAGATCTACGGCTGAGGTATATTGCACAAATCTGGCCTTTATGGAAGAGTGGCAAGAAGAAAGCCATTTCTTAAAGATATCCATAAAAAGTGTAGTTTAAAGTTTGCCACAAGCCACCTGGGAGACACACCAAACATGTGGAAGAAGGTGCTCTGGTCAGATGAAACCAAAATTGAACTTTTTGGCAACAATGCAAAACATTATGTTTGGCGTAAAAGCAACACAGCTCATCACCCTGAACACACCATCCCCACTGTCAAACATGGTGGTGGCAGCATCATGGTTTGGGCCTGCTTTTCTTCAGCAGGGACAGGGAAGATGGTTAAAATTGATGGGAAGATGGATGGAGCCATATACAGGACCATTCTGGAAGAAAACCTGATGGAGTCTGCAAAAGACCTGAGACTGGGACGGAGATTTGTCTTCCAACAAGACAATGATCCAAAACATAAAGCAAAATCTACAATGGAATGGTTCAAAAATAAACATATCCAGGTGTTAGAATGGCCAAGTCAAAGTCCAGACCTGAATCCAATCGAGAATCTGTGGAAAGAACTGAAAACTGCTGTTCACAAATGCTCTCCATCCAACCTCACTGAGCTCGAGCTGTTTTGCAAGGAGGAATAGGAAAACATTTCAGTCTCTCGATGTGCAAAACTGATAGAGACTTACCCCAAGCGACTTACAGCTGTAATCGCAGCAAAAGGTGGCGCTACAAAGTATTAACTTAAGGGGGCTGAATAATTTTGCACGCCCAATTTTTCTGTTTTTGATTTGTTAAAAAAGTTTGAAATATCCAATAAATGTTGTTCCACTTTATGATTGTGTCCCACTTGTTGTTGATTCTTCACAAAAAAATACAGTTTTATATCTTTATGTTTGAAGCCTGAAATGTGGCAAAAGGTCGCAAAGTTCAAGGGGGCCGAATACTTTCGCAAGGCACTGTATATATACAGTTGAAGTCTGAAGTTTATGTACACTAAGTTGACTGTCCCTTTAAACAGCTTAGAGAATTCCAGAAAATTATGTCATGGCTTTAGAAGTTTCTGATAGGCTAATTGACATAATTTGAGTCAATCGTTGGTATACCAGTGGATGTATTTCAAGGCCTACCTTCAAACTCAGTGTCTCTTTGCTTGATGTCATGGGAAAATCAAAAGAAATCATCCAATAACAAAAATAGAACTGTTTGGCCATAATGACCATATTTATTTTTTTTGGGGGGGGGGGGGGGGGGAGGCTTGCAACCCGAATAACACCATCCCAACCGTGAAACACTGGGGTGGCAGCATCATGATGTGGGGGTGCATTGCTGCAGGAGGGACTGGTGCACTTCATAAAATAGATGGCAACATGAGGAACGAAAATTATGAGGATATATTGAAGCAACATCTCAAGAGTCAGGAAGTTAAGTCAGGAAGGAAGTTAAAGCTTGGTCACAAATGGGTCTTCCAAATGGACAATGAACCCAAGCATACTTCCAAAGTTGTGGCAAAATGGCTTAAGGACAACAAAGTCAAGGTATTTGAGTGGCCATCACAAAGCCCTGACCTCAATCCTATAGAAAATTTGTGGGCAGAACTGAAAAAGCGTGTACGAGTAAGGAGACCTACAAACCTAACTCAGTTACACCAGCTCTGTCAGGAGGAATGGGCTAAAATTCACCCAACTTATTGAGGGAAGCTTGTGGAACCCGAAACGTTTGACCCAAGTTAAACAATGTAAAGCCAATGCTACCAAACACTCATTGAGTGTATTGAAACTTCTGACCCACTGAGAATTTGATTTATTTTTAACCTTTATTTAACTAGGCAAGTCAGTTAAGAACACATTCTTATTTTCAATGACGGCCTAGGAACAGTGGGTTAACTGCCTGTTCAGGGGCAGAACGACAGATTTGTAACTTGTCAGCTCGGGGGTTTGAACTTGCAACCTTCCAGTTGCTAGTCCACCAAATAAATCATTCTCTCTACTATTATTCTGACATTTCACATTCTTAAAATAAAGTGGAGATCCTACCTGACCTAACACATAGCATTTTTACTAGGATTATATGTCAGGTATTGTGAAAAACTGAGTTGAAATGTATTTGGCTAAGGTGTATGTAAACTTCCTGACTTCAACTGTATATAGAGAGAGGAATGGATGGAGACAAAGGGGGAGGGATGTAAAGAAAACAGGCATTGTTGCTAAGGTGTCTTATTCAAGGTTGTCATGGTGAATGGGAAGCTAAGTGGAAGATGCAACCCAGTGGATTAGAAGACGGCGCTGTGATGTGTGTGTGTGTTCCAACATGTGAGCATGTGGGTAACAGGCTGGTATTAGGCTAGAGGGCCAACGTTTACTTCTCAGCACCTGAATCTAGCTGTGTCAATGTGTCATTCTGCATGTACAGTACAGTGCGTTTTTTTTTGTATGTTGTGTGTGTGTTCTTGCACGTATGTAGTGTGTGTGTGTGTGTGTGTGTGTGTGTGTGTGTGTGTGTGTGTGTCTATATGGGTGATTGATTGTAAGTGAAGGCTAGCTGATGTCTTTCACTCCCTCTCACTGTCACTAGTGTTTGAGGAGGTGTGATGTCATAATAGTGTGAACAGACATGTGTGATGTATTCACTGTTTGACATAGCCAGACCGCGGGGTAAATATACACCACATTACTGACACTCCTTTTTAAAAAAACATTTTTTTGTGGTATCCAATTGTTAGTAGCTACTATCTTGTCTAATCGCTACAACTCCCGTACGGGCTTAGGAGAGACGAAGGTTGAAAGTCACACAACCCAAAAGCCACACTGCTTCGTAACACAGCCCGCATCCAACCCGGAAGCCAGCCGCACCAATGTGTAGGAGGAAACACCGTGCACCTGGCAACCTTGGTTAGCGTGCACTGCGCCTGGCCTGCCACAGGAGCCACTGGTGTGCGATGAGACAAGGAAAATCCCTACCGGCCAAGCCCTCCCCAACCCGGGCGACGCTAGGCCGCCCCATGGACCTCCCAGTCGCGGCCGGTTACGACAGAGCCTGGGCGCGAACCCTCCCTAACCCAGGCGACGCTAGGCTGCCCCACGGACCTCCCGGTTGCGGCCGGTTACGACAGAGCCTGGGCGCGAACCCAGAGTCTCTGGTGGCACAGCTGGCGCTGCAGTACAGCACCCTTAACCACTGGGAGGCCTCCTATAGTCCTTTTCATCCCTACATGGATCACAAGGTTTCTGGGAATCTTCCATCCTCTTCTCGACTGATTACTAATTTACACTAGTGGTTTAACATTTATTAAACGTTGAGAGGTGTTCAACATAGATTTCAGAACATTCTGTGCAGATCTGGGGAGGATCTGATATTTCAGTCTCCTTTAACCTGGACAGCCTCAGGTTAGCTGGAGACGCTGCCAACCAAACCTGTTACAGCTGAGGCTCTGTGTAGGGACTGGAGGAGGAGAGAGACAGAGAAATCTGCCTCAGAGAGAGTGAGAGAGAACAAGAGAGAGAGTGAGAACGAGAGAGAGCAAGAGCCTTGACTTTTTGTCTTTCTTTAATGAAATGGTCCTCCCTGTTAGCCAAATAACCAACTTTGCCTGAGCAAACAGAAAATTCAACAGAACACATTTGGCATTAACCTGGCGCACACAGAAAACACATGAATCACAGTTTCTCTCAGAACACAGAAAAGACACCCCTGCCCGACTCCCGGGTCAACCCGTGCCAACCAGCTGTTAGTGGCCAGGGCTCCATGTAGAACCCTCCTCTGGAGGTCCCCTGACCTCTTTGGTACTGGGGATTTGTAGAGCCCCCTCCATCTAAAACCCACCACACTCTTCTCCCCAAAACCTCCCTGCCACTGATGTGCCCTCACTCCTGTTAGGCTCCTAATGTTCCTCATCTTAATGCAGAGGTTGTAGAGGGCTTTACCTCCCACCCCTTCAAACTCCCCCAGGCTCAGAGTGTTAAAATCTAACAAGTCCTCCAGACCCCTTGCCAGTCCCCAGTCTCTGCCGTCACCTGTAGTGGTGTAAACATTGGTGGCCCCTCCCCCTTTGGCCGCTCAAACACCCCCCCTTACCGCCTCAAACAGTGCCTCCTGGATCTCCTCCAGGAATCTCTCCAGCAGCCTAAGATACGTTATTCCTGTTTGTTTTGCCAGGACTTCCGGGTTTTCCACCCCTCCTCTCCCAGCAGTCGCAGGTCACCCAGCCTTTGTTAACCCCCTGCCATCAGTTGCCTCTGCAGGGTGGCCGACTGAACCGGTCTCAAAGGGATGGCTGGTTGTTGAGGTTCCTCCCACACCCACAGCCCAGGCTCCACACCCCCTTCTGGTGTGGGCCTTAGCAGCTGCCAGGCCCTCAGCACTGCAGAGTAACAATCTGAGAGACCTGCTGTACTCAGCCTCTCCAGCTTCATGAGGAACAGCTGCCGGTCCAACCCTAATCCACCAGCTCTCCTCAGCAGTGCGCATACTGGTTCCCTCCAGCCAACATCAGTATGGTACAGCAGTCTCTGCACTGCCTTTAGCCTGAAAGCAGCCATTCTGCTCTCCAGTTCCACCAGACCCTGTCCTCCTTCGTGGACGGTCATGTACAACACTGCCGCCCTCAGCCAGTGATGGCCCGACCAGGAAAAGTCCACCAGCTTGTGTTGCAGGTCTGCGAACAGTTGTATACTGTTGACAGAAAAGCCGAATTTGGACTTTCCCCACGTCCCACCATTGGCTCAGAGACTCATACTCTTCTCTTCCCCCACCTTTCCCAAATGGTCTGGAAACCTGAGCAAAAAGTGGCATCTTGGCGCTTTACATTAAACTTCCAATAGGTTGCCTGCCGAGGCCCTGGAGAAATAGACAGCCGAGCCATGGATATGTGATGATCCGAAAACCCCACCGGGAGAATGGTAGCGCCCAGCAGCCTATTGCTCTGATTCCTGGACATGTAAAAATGACCAAGTCGGGTTGCACTTATCTTCACCCTTGTATACTGTCTGTGTTGGGATGTTTACTTCTCCAAACATCCACTAGGTTGAACTGATTAACGATGTCCCACTGACACTGAATGAGGCTCTTCCCCATTTCTGTCTTTCATAAAATCCATTGTAGAGTTCTAGTCCCCGCCGACCACCAGCGTCTCCTCAGGCGCTACCTGTGAGAGTTCCAGTCCCCTCCGACCACCAGCGTCTCCTCAGGCGCTACCTGTGAGAGTTCCAGTCCCCTCCGACCACCAGCGTCTCCTCATGCGCTACCTGTGAGAGTTCCTGTCCCCTCCGACCACCAGCGTCTCCTCAGGCGCTACCTGTGAGAGTTCCTGTCCCCTCCGACCACCAGCGTCTCCTCAGGCGCTACCTGTGAGAGTTCCTGTCTAAGACACCCACATAGAACCCCCCTCTTTCTCTCCCTGTGTTAGGCGCATACACATTTATAAAGACAAAACCCATGTTGTTAATTTCTGCTTTAACAACAAGCAGCCTACCTTTACACACCTCCTTTGAGGAGCAACGTTTTACAGACAGCCTCGGTGCTAAAGGATTGTCTCTCCTGCACTAAGATCTGTCCCATGGCTCAACACACAGACAGCCCCGGTGCTAAAGGACTGTCTCCCCTGCACTAAGATCTGTCCCATGGCTCAACACACAGACAGCCCCGGTGAAAAAAGGACTGCCACTCTTGCACTAAGATCTGTCCCATGGCTCAACACACCAGTCCCTTGCCCCTTTCCACCAGAGCCTCCAATCGACTTCATTCACCACATCACAATGAGTCTCCTGCAGAAACAACACCTGTACCTTGTTTGTTTTACATATTCACCCAACACACTCCTCTTCCCCTCATCTCTGGTGCCATTTATATTGAGCGAGCCTACCCGACAAGTCTCCATAAGAAGGGGGAGAAAAGCCAGCAAAGAAAGAGACCAATAACAAAGCTCAAAAATCCCAAGTGCCAGAAAGAAACTATACATCTAAACAGCTTCTGAAGGTCGACCTTTACACACTGTTGTGACCCACTTCCTCAACCTAAACCACTTCCTGGGTGAGAGGACACCATGCCTCTCATTTTTCATAGCATGTTGTACTGATCTTACAAACTTTCTAGGATCAGAAAAAAAGCCTCAAGATGAACTTTTTTCCCCCTTTGTCTCATTCAGGAACCTTGTCAGTTCCCTCAATGTGTACTTTGACCCCTCTGCTTGACTGGCTGTCAGCTCCGGACCCATTGAGGAAGAGTCTGAAAAAAATGCCTCATCATCCTCTTCCTCAGACTCACTTTCCTCCTCATCTCCATCTCCCACCCTGACCACGTGCCCTTCCTCTCTGCCCCCCCCCCCCCCCCCTAGCACCAGGCAAAGGTTCCTTGGGGCCTTTGACCACACCATCCTCTCCCCCCCCACCTCCTTTCTTCTCCCCATTTTTCCTCTTCCGATTGACACCCTCCTCCTCCCCCCCTAGTCTCTTACACTTCCCCAATATACTCTCCTCATCCACTAGCATAACTTGACTAGACCCAGCCTCATCTACACCACCTTCCATAGCATGACTAGGCCCAGCCTCATCTACCCCACCATACATAGCATGACTAGGCCCAGCCTCAGCTACCCCACCATCTCTAGCCTGACTAGACCCAGCTTCAGCTACCCCACCACCTATAGCCTGACTAGACCCAGCCTCAGCTACCCCACCATACATAGCATGACTAGGCCCAGCCTCATCTACCCCACCATACATAGCATGACTAGGCCCAGCCTCAGCTACCCCACCATCTCTAGCCTGACTAGACCCAGCTTCAGCTACCCCACCACCTATAGCCTGACTAGACCCAGCCTCAGCTACCCCACCATCCATAGCATGACTAAGCCCAGCCTCTGCTATCTGCGTCTCATTGTCCCCTGCACGTTGACCTCGATTTCCCCCACCGGTGCTTGTACCCTCACCTTGTCTACAGCTTTTATGTGGGCAAGTAAAGCTCTTATGCCCCAAATCCACACACTCAAAACCCTGCGTAGGGCCCCTCCCCATGCCTCACTTTAAAATGCACATTTAGCTGTTGCTCATTGTTGTTCAGAAACATAAACACTTGCCTCCAGAACGAAACAACGTGCTTAACGGCATCTGCCTGAAAGCCTGCTGACAGTACACAAAAACCGCTTGCTTACCAAAACGACTCAGCTCTTTCCTGATTTGATCATCCGTAATAAACAAAGGCAAATTAGCGACTACCACCCTGGTCGAAGTGGTAGAAAGAGGCAAAATTGGCACCAACACACCCCTTACAAATATTACACCAGCAATTAGCATACCAACCACAGCTTTGTTCATTCTGAAAGCGGAATATATAAATTCAGCTCCTACCTATTCAGGAACACACCTGAATCCATGTCATATCGACAGCGTCTCCTCTGCGCTGGGCTGAAAAGCCATCGCCCACACCACACCTTCCAAACCCTAGGAAACTAACTCTGTCCTCTTCCACCATAACTTTGAAAAAAACCTGTGGACACCACTAAAACAAATAATGCATTAACCCTCCACCATAGAAAATAAAATTGAAAGAAAAGACCAAGGACAGAATCATGAAAATAAGTTAGGACAGAGCCCTCCACACCACTCCAAAACACTCCCAGCATGCACTGCGAAAGAGAGAGAAAGATAGGAGAGAGAGCAAGTGAGAGAGAGAGAGAGAGAGAGAGAAAGAGACACACACAGAAGGCCTAGAGCTGAAGAGCTGTGGAGGAATAAGAGAAATATAGATTATTTTCATCAGCTACTCGGTGGTGATTTTTATCTTGGCCAACAGTTTAATTAACCTTCTCTTCAGCTATTAGTCAACATCTCGGACCAGTCCTTATTTCTAAAGCCCAGGGGCTCCTATTCCTACCTTAAACGATTTGAGCCACCCCCTTCCCCCACCAAAGCTAAAGATGCCTCTCGAGCTTCAAGTGTTTTTGGTTTTAAATCAGGGTAGGGATTGATGTGGTGTTTACCCGCTGTCTCTTACACTAGCCCACAGGGGATATAGCTATGCTATTCATCTTTTCCTGCAGTGGACTAAATCAGGGTCACACACAGGGCTGTTGCGGTGACCGTATTACCGCCACAAATCCGGCGGTCCCGAGTCATGAAGGCAGTCAAATTCCACGTGACCTTTTACTCATGGTTATTAGGCTTCTCCAAGCTCTGATGCTGCCGATGGTCATTAGTTGCCAACCAAACTTGCTAACTGCCTGGTACTCAGCACTCTATTGTCCCTCTAATCACACTGACGTCAAAGCAAATGTATCCGAAAATCTTATCAAACACTTCATGAGCTCATTTGGCTTAATATTTCTATAGGCAATGAGAAAACAGAGTGACGGCCTCAGTTTTGTACACACTTCAAAAGTCTCTCATTCACAATTTGACAAGCACTTAATGATGCCTAGAGTTTCACGGCTGTATCCCCTTTATGGCTGTAATGCCGACTAAAGGAATCCATGCCCTTTGTGGCCTTGAGTGCTGCTGTGGTGCCCTTCTCCCTGTGACACGGGTCTTTCTCACAGGCTACAAGTGAAGACAGACACATCGGGCACCTAAATGCACGCGTCCTTATCCAATTCCGAGGTGCGTATTGAAGATATTGTCCACATTAACTTTTTGTCAGGCAACAAAATGAGTAGGCCTAACGAACAGCAAAATCACTATCCTATGTCAATCTACTATCCCCCATAGTACGAAAGCCAACCTATTCTACTCTGTGCGAGACATAAATACTCCAAACATAGTGTGGGACAGTTGTGGGATGCGATAGATCCCAAATTAATACAACCACAAGCATCAAAAAAACGTTTTGACGTAATGTGGCTGACGCAACAGATCAGAACGTTTAGCTTAAAATGTTGATAAACTATTAGGCTATTTCTTCACATTATAGGCGCAGCTATAAGTGGGAATGTTCCATTAGCGGAAAACACCATGCGATTATGCATGTAATGCTTTCTTATAAAGGTTTATTATTATGGTGAAAGTGATCTTCCCCAAACTTGAAAATCAAGCGCTGCTTATATATGCCAGTTAGGCTCTACACCCCTTGTAAGGCGGATAAATGTGCCTAATTTTAAGAAGTTATTTGGCCGCTTAGTTGTGATACAAACCTTATGTCTTAATATAGGCCTATGGGCTAGGCTACATGAAGTGTGTGATTATGATTCGAACAAGTTACAAAAAAAAGGCATTGTTTCTGATGCTGGGCATCATTCACAAGTGATATATAATTCACATGTGTTAGGCTAATATTGTCACCAATCAGACAATTCTTGATTTAATCTAAATAAAATATGTGTGACATTTGTTTTGATTTAGAACGGACCATTATCATACACCTCTATCAAAACAGGCAGCGGAATAAATACATACAGTTGAAGTGGGAAGTTTACAGACACTTAGGTTGGAGTTATTAAAACTCATTTTTCAAACACTCCACAAATATCTTGTGAACAAACTATAGTTTTGGCAAGTCGGTTAGGTCATCTACTTTGTGCATGACACAAGTCATTTTTCCAACAATTGTTTACAGACAGATTATTTCACTTCTAATTCACTGTATCACAATTCCAGTGGGTCGGAAGTTTACATACACTAAGTTGACTGTGCCTTTTAAACAGCTTGGAAAATTCCAGAAAATTATGTCATGGCTTTAGAAGCTTCTGATAGGCTAATTGACATCATTTGAGTCATTTGGATGTATTTCAAGGCCAACCTTCAAACTCAGTGCCTCTTTGCTTGACATCATGGGAAAATCAAAATAAATCAACCAAGACCTCAGAAAGAAAATTGTAGACCTCCACAAGTCTGGTTCATCCTTGGGAGCAATTTCCAAACGTCTGAAGGTACCACGTTCATGTCTACATACAATAGTACGCAAGTATACACACCATGGGACCACACAGCCGTCATACTGCTCAGGAAGGAGACACGTTCAGTCTCCTAGAGGTGAACACACTTTGGTGCGAAAAGTGCAAATCAATCCCAGAACAACAGCAAAGGACCTTGTGAAGCTGCTGGAGGAAACCGGTACAAATGTATCTATATCCACAGTAAAACAAGTCCAATATCAACATAACCTGAAAGGCCACTCAGCAACAAAGAAGCCACTGCACCAAAACTGCCATAAAAAAAGCCAGACTGTGGTTTGCAACGGCACATGGGGACAAAGATCGTACTTTTTGGAGAAATGTCCTCTGGAAAGATGAAACAAAAATAGAACTGTTTGGCCATAATGACCATCATTATGTTTGGAGGAAAAGGGGGAGGCTTGCAAGCCGAAGAACACCATCCCAACCGTGAAGCACGGGGGTGGCAGCATCATGTTGTGGGGGTACTTTGCTGCAGGAGGGTCTGGTGCACTTCACAAAATAGATGGCATCATGAGGGAGAAAATTAGGTGGATATATTGAAGCAACATCTCAAGACATCAGTCAGGAAGTTAAAGCTTGGTCACAAATGGGTCTTCCAAATGGACAATGACCCCCAAGCATACTTCCAAAGTTGTGGCAAAATGGCTTAAAGACAACAAAGTCAAGGTTTTGGAGTAGCCATCACAAAGCCCTGACCTCAATCCTATACACATTTTGTGGGCAGAACTGAAAAAGTGTGTGCGAGCAAGGAGGCCTACAAACCTGACTCAGTTACACCAGCTCTGTCAGGAGGAATGGGCCAAAATTCACCCAACTTATTGTGGGAAGCTTGTGGAAGGCTACCTGAAACGTTTGACCCAAGTTAAACAATGTAAAGGCAATGCTACCAAATACTAATTGAGTGTATGTAAACCTCTGACCCACTGGGAATGTAATGAAATAAATAAAAGCTGAAGTAAATCCTTCTCTCTACTATCATTCTGACAATTCACATTCTTAAAATAAAGTAGTGACCTAACTGACTTAAGACGTACATTTTTACGAGGATTAAATGTCAGGGATTGTGAAAAATTGAGTTTAAATGTATTTGGTTAAGGTGTATGTAAACTTCCGACTTCAACTGTATCATCTTTGCACTGAAATAGTGAATGGTGGACACTTGGTGGTTCATTTTCATGCCAGCCAGGTAGGCTATACTCCTGTTGTAAATATAAGCAATGTGCTTAATATTAGGAAGGTTGAGAAAGGTTGAGAAATAAATATAGTAGGCCTAGTCTACAGAAAGCTCCTCCTCGTCATTAGAGTCTCCTCCTTCAGCCTTACAATGTATTAAAAATCTAACCATGTAGCCCAACATTTGTAGAACAACTAAAGTTACATAAATAACTCTAAATTAAGCATGTAGGAGTACCCATTTCTTTGTTAACCCCTCAACACAGAATAGCCCCAAGTCCCTGAAATTGTTTGGAGAAAATATTCATATTTTATTAAGCTTTGTTCAATTGTATTTTTCGTACTATAAAATTATATAAAATAATGCCACGGAATTATAAGCAAATCTGGTCTGCTAAATGAACTAGTGTAGCCCACAGCCATATGGCATAAGACACATCAGGACCTAGCATAAGGACAACTTAGAGTATGCTATTCTGTTCTTCTGAAATAGACTACATTTTCCTCTAAAAAAAATAATGGATTTATTGTGAAGGTGTAGGCTATATTACATGTATTATTAGACTTTTTAAAATGGCTTGTAGGCTGTGTGTGGAAGCCAGGAAATGCGAAATGTGTTTATGATAATTAATTGTCAATTTCCGTGAGACCGACAGTTTTTCTTTGACAATCAGCGGCTGAAGAAACATTGTGACCGCCACAGCCCTAGTCACACAGAATGTTTCTTGGTAATCTTAAACAAATCTACTTTGAAACAAAAGTATACACCTCACAGACATGGTTATGGGCACCCAAAGAATAAGCCTGTACCATGTCAGATATAGAGTTGAAATGTATTCCATTTTGAGTTTGCGTCCCAATATTACACTTTTTATACATCACAGAAGACTGAAATATAACAAAACTGTTGCCATAGAAACACCAGATTTTCACCTGTAAAAAAAAAAAGAAGAAAAGTTGATTAATTATTAAATTATGAAAAATATTGAATCACATTCCACCCATGAGGCCACTAGAGGGCGATTTGATCCTTTGACTACTCATACAAAAACAGGCGCTAAACAATGGGCCATGTCAGCCAGAGATTTGTCAAATCACCAAGATTAATTATTTTTCACTTATCGACAACAAATACCAACCTTGCATCTTACTTAATCCCAAATGTCTGGGTTGTTTAATTAAAAAAGCAGTGAATGAGTTAAATGCAGCTAAGAAAAAAAAAAGATCAGCTATGTTCACGGCAGCTGCCAGATTGTGTAATTGGATTACTAATGTGGAACAATAAATTATTGAATGAATCCTTTGTGTGTCCGAGCTCTGGACAGGCCTCAACGGAGGAGGTGATTTTTATTCTGATGCAGTAGTCTTATTGGAAAAGAGGAACATAAGTGATATAAATCATCCTCATTGTCCTAGAAGTACAGAGTCATTCAATTTCTCAAATGAGTGAATTTTAGATAACCCCATGCACCCCTCAGGAACCAAGGCCAGGACAATAAGGCAATGTCTCATTAATTGGATGAAATAAATTATTTTTCTTGCGGGAAACAATTTGTGTGTTGAGGTGATGGTGGGAATGTTAAGTGTTGGGTAGACGACCTGATATCAAGTCATGCATTACAATTATAACAAAATGACTTCAAAATTGTCTGGTACTTAGCTCACCAACTCTCAAATTCCCTAGCTACTTATTTCAATCAATACATTTTATTTAGTTACATTTGCATTGTTTTTCAATATAAATCTGCAGACATAACAAGACAAAACAACTTTCCACACAAAACATCACATATCATCTGACTGTTCTCTCTCTCTCTCTCTCTCTCTCTCTCTCTCCCTCCGTCTCTCTCTCTCCCTCCGTGTCTCTCTCCCTCCGTCTCTCTCTCTCTCTCTCCCCATCTCTCTCTCCCCCGTCTCTCTCTCCCCCGTCTCTCTCTCTCTCTCTCCCCCCGTCTCTCTCTCTCTCTCTCCCCCCGTCTCTCTCTCCCCCGTCTCTCTCTCCCCCCGTCTATCTCTCCCCCCATCTCTCTCTCTCTCTCTCTCCCCCAGTCTCTCTCTCTCTCTCTCCCAGTCTCTCTCTCCCTCTCTCTCTCTCTCTCTCTCTCTCTCTCTCTCTCCCCGTCTCTCTCTCTCTCCCTCCCTCCCTCTCTCTCTGTCAATTCAATTGAAGGGGAATATCATGGGAAGTGAAGTAGATAATATACAAAAGTGAAATAAACAATAAAAATTACATAACAAGACAAAACAACTTTCCACACAAAACATCACATATCATCTGACTGTTCTCTCTCTCTCTCTCTCTCTCTCTCTCTCTCTCTCTCTCTCTCTCTCTCTCTCTCTCTCTCTCTCTCTCCCCCCCTCTCTCTCTCTCTCTCTCTCTCTCTCTCTCTCCCCCCAGTCTCTCTCTCCCTCTCTCTCCGTCTCTCTCTCTCTCCCTCCCTCCCTCTCTCTCTGTGTCAATTCAATTGAAGGGGAATATCATGGGAAACATATGTTGATAGATAATATACAAAAGTGAAATAAACAATAAAAATGAAGTTCCAAAAAGAATAAAGACATTACAAATGTCATATTATGTACACATACAGAGTTGTAACGATGTACACATGGTTAAAGTATAAAAGGGAAAATAAATAATTATAAATATGCGTTGTATTTACAATGGTGTTTGTTCTTCACTGGTTGACCTTTCCTTGTGGCAACAGGTCACAAATCTTGCTGCTGTGATGGCACACTGTGGTATTTCACACAGTAGATATGGGAGTTTATCAAAATTGGGTTTGTTTTCGAATTCTTTGTGGATCTGTGTAATCTGAGGGAAATTTGTGTCTCTAATATGGTCATACATTTGGCAGGAGGTTAGGAAGTGCAGCTCAGTTTCCACCTCATTTTGTGTGCAGTTTGCACATAGTCTGTCTTCTCCTGAGAGCCGGGTCTGCCTACGGCGGCCTTTCTCAATAGCAAGGCTATGCTCACTGAGTCTGTGCATAGTCAAAGTTTTCCTTAAGAGTGGGTCAGTCACAGTGGTCAGGTATTCTGCCACTGTATACTCTCTGTTTAGGGCCAAATAGCATTAAAGTTTGCTGTTTTTTTGTTAATTTTTCCAATGTGTCAAGTAATGTGTCTTGTTGTTTTCTAATGATTTGGTTGGGTCTAATTGTGTTGCTGTCCTGGGGCTCTGTGGGGTGTGTTTGTCTTTGTGAACAGAGATCCAGGACCAGCTTGCTTAGGGGACTGTTCCCCAGGTTCATCCCTCTGTACAGTTGTGGCAAAAAGTTTTGAGAATGACACAAATATTAATTTCCACAAAGTTTGCTGCTTCAGTGTTTTTAGATATTTCTGTCAGACGTTAATATGGAATATTGAAGTATAATTACAAGCATTTCATAAGTGTCAAAGGCTTTTTTTGACAATTACATGAGGTTGATGCAAGAGTCAATATTTGCAGTGTTGACCCTTCTTTTTCAAGACCTCTGCAATCCGCCCTGGCATGCTGTCAATTAACTTCTGGGCCACATCCTGACTGATGGCAGCCCATTCTTGCATAATCAATGCTAGGAGTTTGTCAGAATTTGTGGTGTTTTGTTTGTCCACCCACCTCTTGGGGATTGACCACAAGTTCTCAATGGGATTAAGGTCTGGGGAGTTTCCTGGCCATGGACCCAAAATATCAATGTTTTGTTCCCCGAGCCACTTAGTTATCACTTTCACCTCATCGCAAGGTGCTCCATCATGCTGGAAAAGGTATTGTTCATCACCAAACTGTTCCTGGATGGTTGGTAGAAGTTGCTCTCCGAGGATGTGTTGGTACCATTCTTTATGCATGGCTGTGTTCTTAGGCAAAATTGTGAGTGAGCCCACTCCCTTTGCTTAGAAGCAACCCCACATATGAATGGTCTCAGGATGCTTTACTGTTGCCATGACACAGGACTGATGGTAGCGCTCACCTTGTCTTCTCCGGACAAGCTTTTTTTCCGGATGCACCAAACAATCGGAAAGGGGATTCATCAGAGAAAAGGACTTTACCCCAGTCTTCAACAGTCCAATCCCTGTACCTTTTGCAGAATATCAGTCTGACCCTGATGTTTTTCCTGGAGAGAAGTGGCTTCTTTGCTGCCCTTCTTGACACAAGGCCATCCTCCAAAAGTCTTTGCCTCACTGTGCGTGCAGATGCACTCACACCTGCCTGCTGCCGTTCCTGAGTAAGCTCTGTACTGGTGGTGCCCCGATCCCGCAGCTGAATCAACTTTAGGAGACGGTCCTGGCGGTTGCTGAACTTTCTTGGGCGCCCTGAAGCCTTCTTCACAACAATTGAACCGCTCTCCTTGAAGTTCTTGATGATCCGATAAATGGTTGATTTAGGTGGAATCTTACTGGCAGTAATATCCTTGCCTGTGAAGCCATTTTTGTGCAAAGCAATGATGATGGCACGTGTTCCCTTGCAGGTAACCATGGTTGACAGAGGAAGAACAATGATTCCAAGCACCACCCTCCTTTTGAAGCTTCCAGTCTGTTATTCGAACTCAATCAGGGGATATTTTTGCAGAATTCTGCAAGTCTCAATTTGGTGTTTGTCCCATTTTGTCAATTCTTGGTTGGTGAGTGGACCCCAGACCTCATAAACATAAAGGGCAATGTGTTCTATAACAGATTCAAGTGTTTTTAGCCAGATCCTAATTGGTATATCAAATTTTATGTTCCTTTTGATGGCACAGAATGCCCTTCTTGCCTTGTCTCTCAGATCGTTCACAGCTTTGTGGAAGTTACCTGTGGCGCTGATGTTTAGGCCAAGGTATGTACAGTTTTTTGTGTGCTCTAGGGAAACGGTGTCTAGATGGAATTTGTATTCGTAGTCCTGGCAACTGGACCTTTTTTGGAACACCATTATTATGGTCTTAATGAGATTTACTGTCAGGGCCCAGGTCTGACAGAATCTGTGCAGAAGATCTAGATGCTGCTGTAGGTCCTCCTTGGTTGATGACAGAAGCACCAGATCATCAGCAAACAGTAGACATTTGACTTCATATTCTAGTAGGGTCTTTCTCTCTCTCTCTCTCTCTCTCCCTCTCTCTCTATCTGTCTCTCTATCTCTCTCTTTCTCTCTCTATCCCTCCTTCCCTCGCTTTGCTCTCTCTCTTACTCTCTTTCTCTGTCTAAAGCTCTCTCTCGCTCTCACCCTTTCAGTCTCTCTCTCTCTCGCTGTCTCTCTCTCTCTGTCTCTCTCCCTCTGTTTCATTCCCTCTCTTTCTCTCTTTATCCCTCTCTTTCCTTCACTTTGCTCTCTCTCTTTCTCTCTCTCTCTCTCTCTTTCCCTCTTTCTCTCTCTTTCCCTCTTTCCCTCTTTCTTTCTCTCTCTATCGCTCTCTTTCCCTATCTTTTTCAAGCTCTTTTCCATGCACTTTCAATGAATCTCCCGCATGTCGAAATTCACGCTACAGAGACGAGACTATCAGACGATGAGACGATGACACGTTGAGACAACTAGCAGGCTGATAGAATAGAGAGAGCGATAGAGACGGTGCGTACTGACACACGCCGGATGGCAATGTCAGTAGAGGAGGAATGGTGCCGTCTAATAAGACAAGAGGATGTAATATTAAGAGAAACTGGGGAAAGACAAATAAGAGTGCAGTCCTGAAAAGCAATAGATGGATTCATGATTCATGCTATGGAGTTACGGTATATGTGTGCTTCAAAGGTCCACAGATGATAGTCTGAAGTTGCTTTTTCCCCCTTTTCGTCTGGACTGAACTGAAACACAGAGGAGAAGAGACTATTGAGATGCATCCTTTTTTTTTTATAGGCATCAAGCGTCACCCCTGCTATGACATGAATCTCACTAGATGGCGATGTTTGTTGTCAAAGAGAAGAACTACTGCAACATTATCTTGACTCCATGCTGAAACCCAGAAAAGGGAGTTACTGTGATTCACTCCAATCCATACTCAAAATTGTATCAAATGTGAATCACCTCGTTACTAGACTCAGATACAGCGATTTCCTATCCATTACAGCACACCGTGGCATAAACATAGCTTTAAATTGATTTAACTGGGTCTAATTGGGTTCCACTGATTGATTCTTTTGATTTTCCAATTGAAGTTAACTATGGAACAATACACAGAAACCCTGCGGAAGAAAACTTAGTTACACTGTGATTGTGTGGTGATTTTGTACTGAAAGTCTTTTCTTACGGACGGACGGACGGACGGACGGACGGACGGACGGACGGACGGACGGACGGACGGACGGACGGACGGACGGACGGACGGACGGACAGACAGACAGACAGACAGACAGACAGACAGACAGACAGACAGACAGACAGACAGACAGACAGACAGACAGACAGACAGACAGTAGCAATAGTCAGACTTTGGCCCGGCAAGTTCAACTGACCATCGATAAGCTATTGCCTGTCAACACTAGGTCTGCGGCAGAAAGAGAGAGCTGTATTGTAAGGTTCGGAGTGCGATGTGTTCTTCCACCTGTGTATGTGGGGAGGGGGCAGGGGGGAGGAGAGGGCATATTATCTTCCAGCTTGTTGTCAGCTTCTCTGCACTCTTGAGACGTACTGTAGTTAACAGCAAAAGGTATTTTCAGTAACAGCTATAGGTATAGTATAGTACAGTATAGTAACAGCTATAGGTATAGTATAGTACAGTATGGTAACAGCTATAGGCATATTATAGTACAGTATGGTAACAGCTATAGGTGTAGTATAGTACAGTATGGTAACAGCTATAGGTGTAGTATAGTACAGTATGGTAACAGCTATAGGTGTAGTATAGTATAGTAACAGTTAAATGTACAGTATAGTAACAGCTATAGGTATATTATAGTATAGTAATAGCTATAGGTATAGTATAGTATAGTAACAGCTATAGGTATATTATAGTATAGTAATAGCTATAGGTATATTATAGTATAGTAATAGCTATAGGTATAGTATAGTATAGTAACAGCTATAGGTATATTATAGTATAGTAACATCGATAGGTATAGTATTGTATAGTAACAGCTATAGGTATAGTATAGTAACAGCTATAGGCAGATTATAGTATAGTATAGTAACAGCTATAGGTAGATTATAGTACAGTATGGTAACAGCTATAGGTGTAGTATAGTACAGTATAGTAACAGCTACAGGTATAGTATAGTATTGTATAGTAACAGCTATAGGTAGATTATAGAATAGCATAGTACCAGCTATAGGTATATTATAGTATAGTATAGTATCAGCTATAGTTATAGTACAGTACAGTATAGTAACAGTTAAATGTATAGTACAGTATGGTAACAGCTATAGGTATATTATAGTATAGTAACATATATAGGTATAGTATAGTGCAGTATAGTAACATCTATATGTATAGTATAGCATAGTAACAACTATAGGTATATTACAGTACAGTATAGTAACAGCTATAGGTATAGTATAGTATGGTAATGGCTATAGGTATAGTACAGTATAGTAACAGCTAAAGGGATAGTATAGTAACAGCTATAGGGGTTGTATAGTATAGTAACAACTATAGGTATAGTACAGTATAGTAACATCCATAGGTATAGTATAGTACAGTAACATCTATAGGCGTAGTATAGTGTAGATAGTAACACCTATAGGTATAGTACAGTATTGTATAGTATAGTAACAGCTATAGGTATAGTATAGTGCAGTATAGTAATAGCTATATGTATAGTATATTACAGTATAGTAACATGTATACTACGGTACAGTATAGTAACAGCTATATGTATAGTATAGTACAGTGTAGTAACGGCCGCAGGCATAGTATAGTATAGCATTGTATAGTACAGTAACAGCTATATGTATAGTATAGTACGGTACAGTATAGTAACATGTATACTACGGTACAGTATAGTAACAGCTATATGTATAGTGTAGTACAGTGTAGTAGCATCTATGGGTATAGTATAGTGCAGTATAGTAACAGCTCTAGATGTAGTATAGTATAGTATAGTAACAGATATAGGTATACTATGGCACAGTATAGTATATTATAGTATAGTAACAGCTATCTGTATAGTATAGTAGCAGCTATAGGCGTAGTATGGTGCAGTATAGTAACAGCTGTATTTATAGTGTAGTGCAGTATAGTAACATGTACTGCACTAGTAACTACACTGCACTATACTATACAAACAGCTGTTACTATACTATACTATACAATACTGCACTATACCTATATATGTTACTATACTATACAATACTACGTCTCTAGCTGTTACTATACTATAACTATAGTTGCTACTATGGTTCAGTATAGTAACAGCTATATGTATAGTATAGTATAGTACAGTGTAGTAACATCTATAGGTATAGTATATCGCAGTATAGTAACAGCTATATGTATAGTATAGTATAGTACAGTGTAGTAACATCTATAGGTATAGTATAGCGCAGTATAGTAACAGCTATATTTGCAGTATAGTAACAGCTACAGGTGTAGTATAGAACCGTATAGTAACAGCTATAGGTGTAGTATAGTATAGCATACTATAGTATAGTGACATCTACATGTGTAGTATTGTTTAGTAACAGCTATAGGTATAGTGCAGTATAGTATAGTATATCATAGTATAGTACCAGCTATAGTATAGTATTGTAACTGCTGTATGTATAGTATAGTATAGTAACTGCTATAGGTATAGTATATTCCAGTATAGTAACAGCTACAGGTATAGGATATTATAGGATATTATAGTAACAGCTATATATAGTATAGTACAGTATGGTAACATGTATAGTAACATGTATAGTATGGTACAGTATAGTAACAGCTATATGTGTGGTATAGTATAGTACAGTGTAGTACCATCTATAGGTATAGTATAGTACGGTATAGTAACATGTATAGTATGGTGCAATATAGTAACAGCTATGTGTGTGGTATAGTATAGTGTAGTAACATCTATAGGTATAGTATTGTACAGTATAGTAACAGCTATATGCACATTATTTTATAGTATTGTAGCAACTATGGATATAGTATAGTATAGTAACAGCTATATGTGTGGTATAGTATAGTACAGTGTAGTACCATCTATAGGTATAGTATAGTACGGTATAGTAACATGTATAGTATGGTACAGTATAGTAACAGCTATATGTGTGGTATAGTATAGTACAGTGTAGTACCATCTATAGGTATAGCATAGTACGGTATAGTAACGGCTATATGTATGTTTTACTATAGTATGGCATGGTATAGTATGGTATAGTATAGTAGAGTAGAATCTAGAGGTGTTGTACAGTACGGTACAGTAACAACTATAGGTATAGTATAGTATGGTAACATCTATAGGTATAGCAACGGCTATATGTATGTTTTAGCATTGTATAAGTTGGGTGTAGTATGGTGTAGTATTATTTGGTATAGTATCATATAGTAGAGTAACATCTAGAGGTATAGTATAGTACAGTATAGCAGCGGCTATATGTGTGTTTTAGCATTGTATAATGGGGTGTAGTATGGTGTAATATGGTATAGTATGGTATAGTAGAGTAACATCTAGAGGTATAGTGTAGTAACAGCTAGAGGTATAGTGTAGTAACAGCTAGAGGCATGTCTATATTTGATCATTTGGTAATAGCAGAGCCAACCACTTATCTGTGTGTGTACGGTTGTGGGTGTGACAGATTTGGCTAGGTACACCCAGAGACCGGGGTCTGGGATAATGAGGTGTCCTGAAAACCCAACACCAAGACCCCTCTGTCACTCACTCACCATGGTTTCAAGACACACACACACACACACGCACACACTGCTAGGCTGAAAAGAGACACCCCACAGGGTTGAGTGATTGTTGAATAAACGTATGGACAGTGGACCAGTAGTATGAATCATACTGCCTCTCTCTGAACTCCATGTTTGGGAGCTGTATGACAAGTAGACAGATTTGTCTCCAACCCTCCTCACCCCTGCTTCACGTCACAGACAGAGACAGGGCTGTGACACACTGTCACACACACACACACGCACCCACGCACCCACACACACACACACACACACCCACCCACCCACCCACTCACTCACCCACACACACACACACACACACACCCACTCACACCCACCCACCCACACCCACTCACTCCCCCCCACACACTCACTCACTCACTCACTCACTCACTCCCACCCACACCCACTGTGAAGGGTGTATGTGAAGCCTATACCGATGCATGCAGGCACACACACACACACACACACACACACACCCACCCACCCACCCACTCACTCACCCACACACACCCACTCACACACACCCACTCACTCCCCCCCACACACTCACTCACTCACTCACTCACTCACTCACTCCCACCCACACCCACTGTGAAGGGTGTATGTGAAGCCTATACCGATGCATGCAGGCACACACACACACACACACACACACACACACACACACACACACACACACACACACACACACACACACACATACACACACACACACACACACACACACACACGACAGTGAGACGTCACCATGTGTGTGTGACCTCATATTGTGTGCGTGACCTCATATTGTGTGTGACCTCATATTGTGTGTGTGACCTCTGTCAGAGATGAAGACATCACTATTTGTGTCACCTCATTCACAAAGCAGAGGCCCATTGTTTGAAGCAAAGGACTCAATTCCTGGAGGGGCATTGTGTCTGCTTTCTGTTCTTCCCTTGTAATTAGTGTCTGATTTCCACCTGGAAACCAAGGTGTGTGGACTTCCCAGCCAATCAATGACCTTATTTGATCAATTAGGTGGCAGGGAGGAACAAAACCCTGCTGCAGACACTGCGTCCCTCCAGGGGTTTAAGTTTTACGTGGTTTAAAGCAGACATTCCATCTACTTTCAATCACACAGAGCTCAATGTTTTTCTACTGTGTTTGTTCTGTTGTTGCACATATCTTATTGACTGTCCTCATTGGGGAATGTCATGTTCACAGCTTGTGGCAAGACAAAACAATTAGACGACACAAACAACTCCCACTGTGGAATGCAATACATCCAACTGAACATAACCCTGCATCCACCACGTCTTTGAACAGAGTAGGTCACGATCAATTCACTTGATGAAACAGAATGTTGTGAGGTCAGTGGCTATGGAAAGAAGGAGTGGTCCATTTTCTACTGCATCCTACTGGAACAGAGCCTGTCTGGGATCAAAGTCATAACAATGGATGAAAGGTTATTATGAGCAATGTTATTTGATGACTTGATATCTCTCTCTCTCTCTCTCTCTCTCTCTCTCTCTCTCTCTCTCTCTCTCTCTCTCTCTCTCTCTCTCTCTCTCTCTCTAAATACAACCAATAGGGACAGTGTCACCTATGTTAGCAGAAATCTGCCAATTACAAGCATTGATTTTCTTCCAGACAGGCTTTATAAAAGACTTAACTTTCCACTCCGATTCCAGGTAATTTGAGGGCATTGCATCCATTGCCATGTACTTCATTTATCATTGTGATCCCGTCTCAAGCTGTATGAAAGGGCACGGTGAACCAGGAATATTAATTAATAGGGCAGAGTGCCGTTCAGAGTCTGGGTCTACAGGTACTCCACCGCCATATTTCTCCCCCTATCTGACACTCAATACATACACTGTAATATAGCAGCTCTAATACTTCAATTTGTTCTGTCTTTGTGAGACTTCCGCCACCTGATGACTACAGATTACATGTCTTCTGAGGTAGAGCAGTGGGGACAATGTGCTCCAAAGTAGTTTTAATCTACATTGAACATGCATGCATTCATTAACATGGGGTTGATGTGGGTGAATGTTTCAATGTAGATTTAAAAATAGTTCCCTTTGCCGGTTGAGAAGTCTTTGACAAAGCGGCTCAACTTCCCACAGTGTGATTTAAAATGTGCATGTCAAAGAGACAAGGCTCATTAGACCTGAACGAAAGGAGGGGAAACGGCAGTGTAGTAGAGGACGCAATGGAGCAACCCTGCTGCTTGGTTCGCTTTCTACTTTCCAGCTGCCAAGTTCTTATTATATCAGATGAAACCAATGAAGGGAGACGAGGAGAGGAAGCTATTTTAGACTACAGACTGTCTACACACACACGCGCGCACACACACACACACACACACACACACACACACACACACACACAAAATGAGGATTCCTCAAGGGTTCTTTGGAGAGTCTATTGGTTCTATGTGGAACCATACTGACTCACAGAACCTTTGAGCTCTTCAATGGTTATTTACAGTTCACAAAAGGGTTCTTTGCTCTTTTAGTGATATTTAAAATGTAGGGGAGGCGGTCCATTCAAATATTTTGGGGCGTGGTTTACACACAGCTTTTTTTTTGTGGAACCATGAGTGAGAGTGTCAGTCTAGTTTCTCTAATCTGCTGTGTTGTGCTATGAAATGTTATTGGTCAGTTCACTTCCTTCTACTTGTCAATTAACAAGAATATCACCTTTACAATTTTAAGAAAATAACATGGCTGAACAGAATAGAGAACTCTGTGTTGTTCTTTCTGTTCCGAAATGCAGCGTGGTTATCTTCATACATCTTTGATAAAGATAATGACGAACATAACGTGAAAAACCTAACAGCCATATCTGGTGCAAACAAACACAGAGACAGAAACAACCACCCACGAAACACCCAAAGAATATGGCTGCCTAAAATATGGTTCCCAATCAGAGACAACAATAAACACCTGCCTCTGATTGAGAACCACTCTAGGCAACCATAGACTTACCTAGACAACTCTACTATACCACAATCCCATAACCTACAAAAACCCCAAGACAAAACACACCACATAAATAACCCATGTCACACCCTGGCCTGACAAAAATACTAAGACCAGGGCGTGACACTTTCAAATAATCTACAATTAACTTCTTAGATTTAGAAAGGTTCTTTATATAACTATTCTCTGTTAATGTTCAATAAAGAACAAGAAAAGGGGGTTCTATCTAGCCCCAAAAAGGGTTCTGCTATGGTTACAAGCCAAATTACCCTTATCTGGTACTATTTAGAACCATTATCTTTTAAGTATGTCGATGTATGAGTGCCAGGACAGAAATGGGTGGCTAATTCAATGAACTATTATTCTTAAGGCATCAATGGAGTTTTGATGCGTCGCTTCTCTCTCTTCTCCTCTCCACTCTACTCCCTCAGAAGGATTCAAAATCTTTTTTGGTTCCAGCGGGTAGCCTGTGTGAGCCGGAACAGCTAATAGGGCAGGATCCTGTTTTTGTAGCGTGGGGCTGCTTGATGTACAATTCCACCCCCTGGACAGGATGCTAGTCTATCGCAGGGCCTTTACCCCCAATCTACCTCTGTACCAGGGGGGTGGGGGTGAAGAAAGGGGGTGGAGATGGGAATTAGGGAACTTTTTTAGAGGCAAAATGTGAGGTTTGGGAAATCTAAGGGATGTGAATTGGCTTGGTCTCCTCATGTCCTCTTCTCATGTCCTCTCCTCTGTAATTGACTAGTGAGATGCAGCCCGCGGAACTGACAACGTTCCCCGGAGACAGGTGTCATGACTGTCCACGAGAATCCAAATAGGTGGGTCAATATCACACAAGATTACCATATAAACCATGCAACATTTTACATTTTATTTCAGAATTTCTATTCCTTTTATGTTTTACTATAAAAAATAAACATTTGACTTGTAGAAAAACATGTTGGCCAAGCTCCAGCACTTAAGAGTTAGATCATCATAAACACATTTTCAGTGAATTAGCCATATGATATGTCCACCTTGTTATGGACATGCACTTACCTGTCTTTAATTATTTTAATAATATTTACATTTTCGTAAAGCTATGGTGTCTCCTTGTTAACTCTGTCCATTTGTTCTGGTCAAATCATAAAGAAATAACAGATTTTGTATACAATATGTGGTTTTATACAGAACTTCATCTAATTTGCACCATATCTTTCTAAATTGAGACAGGTATTAATGATATTTTATCCAAGTTTATAATTGTGTGGTGTTGGCCGTGTCTTACTCTTTAAAATACATTACACAAATTCTTGATATTTGACAATGTAACTGAATTATTTTGAATAGATGCCAAGATAACAGGGTATAACCAAGATATAACTTCTTAAGGCTAGGGGGCAGTATTCGGAAGTTCGGATGACTGACGTGCCCAAAGTAAACTACCTGTTACTCAGGCCCAGAAGCTAGGATATGCATATAATTGGTATGCATAGTATTGCATAGTATTGGATAGAAAACACTCTGAAGTTTCTAAAACTGTTAAAATAATGTCTGTGAGTATAACAGAACTGATATGGCAGGGGAAAACCCGAGGAGAATCCATCCAGAATGTTTAATTTTGAGGTCACCACCCATTGAAAATGCTTGTCTATGGGACATTCAAAGGAAATCCTCCCAGATTGCAGTTCCTATGGCTTCCACTAGATGTCAACAGTCTTTAGAAAGGGTTTCAGGCTTGTTTTTTTTAAATGAGCTAGAATTTCTAGTTTTTCAACGTGGCTCTCATTCGTTATTTGTCTCCGGTAATGAACATACTACACTCCGTCTTACATTTTATTGTTTATTTACATTTTAGGGTACCTGAGAATTGATTGGAAATGTTGTTTGACTTGTTTGGACGAAGTTTATTGGTAACTTTGGGATTGCTTTGTCTGCATGTTGAACGACTGGAACGGGTGGATTACTGAATCAAACGCGGCAACTAAATGTACTTTTTGGGGATTTAAAGAAGGACTTTGTCGAACAAAATTACCTTTTGTTGTGTAGCTGGGACCCTTGGGATTTCAAACAGAGGAAGATCTTCAAAGGTATGTGATTTATTTTATCGTTATTTCTGACTTTTGTGACGCCTCTGCTGGTTTGGAAAATGTTTTTAAGGATTTTTTATGCGGGGCGCTGTCCTCAGATAATCGCATGGTATGCTATTTTGTAGGCTGGATTAACAAGAAGTTAATATTTTAAATGATGTATGACACTTGTATTTTCATGAATGTTTAATATTACGATTTTTGTATTTTGATTTTTGTGCTCTTCAATTCCACCGGATGTTGGCGAGGTGGATCACTAGCACCCCACCTAGCCTTAAGAAACAGGGTGGACCAAGGTATATATATATATTTTTTATGGCCTAGGAACAGTGGGTTAACTGCCTGTTCAGGGGCAGAACGACAGCTCAGGGGTTTGAACTTGCAACCTTCCGGTTACTAGTCCAACGCTCTAACCACTAGGTTACCCTGCCGCCCCATAACAGGGTGGACAGCTATAACGGGACATAAATTAAACCCTGAACACTGAAAATATATCTACATAGTAATACATGTAGTAACAACATTGGAACTGCTATTTAGTTACATATTCAATGTGAAAAACAACACAAAAATACATTGCCGGTGCATTAACCTTTTTGGGCAGCATTTTCCCTTTTGGATGAATAGCATGCCCAGAGTGAACTGCCTCCTACTCTGTCCCAGATGCTAATATATACATATCATTATTAGCATTGTATAGGAAACACTCTGAAGTTTCTAAAACTGTTTGAATGATGTCTGTGAGTATAACAGAACTCATATGGCAGGCGACAACTTGAGAAAAATCCAACCAGGAAGTGGGACATCTGAGGTTTGTAGTTTTTCAAAGCTTGGCCTACCGAATACACATTGAGATATGGATAAAGTTGCACTTCCTACGGCTTCCACTAGATGTCAACCGTCTTTTGAAACTTGATTGAGGATTCTACTATAAAGGAGGGGCTCATGAGACCTCTTTGAGTCAGTGGTCTGGCAGAGTTCCTTGGTCTCATGACTTGCGCTCCAGACAGAGTTACCTCTCGTTCCAGTGCTTTTCTGAAGACAAAGGAATTCTCCGGTTGGAACATTATTGATGTTTTATGTTAAAAACATCCTAAAGATTGATTCCATACATCGTTTGACTGTAACGGAACTTTTCGAGTTTTTGTCTGGATGAAGTGCCGGCGCCTCATGAAGATGGATTACTGGGCTGAACACGCTAACAACAAGTGGCTATTTGGACATAAATGATGGAACTTTATGGAACAAATCAGTCATTTTTTGTCGAACTGGGATTCCTGGGTGTGCCTTCTGATGAAGATCAAAGGTAAGTGAATATTTATGGTGTAATTTCTAACTTTGTTGATTCCAAAATGGCAGATATTCCTCTGGCTGTTCTGGGTTCTGAGCGCCGTTCTCAGATGATGCTTTTTCCATAAAAAATTGTGAAATTTGACACAGCGGTTGCATTAAGGAGAAGTGTATCTTTAATTCTGTGAATAACACTTGTATCTTTTATCAATGTTTATTATGAGTATTTCTGCAAAATCACAGGATGTTTTGGAATCAAAACATTACTGCTCGTAAGGCGCCAATGTAAACTGAGTTTTTAAAAAATAAATATGCACATTATCGAACAAAACATACATGTATTGTGTAACATGTCCTATGAGTGTCATCTGATGAAGATCATCTAAGGTTAGTGATTCATTTTATCTCTATTTCTGCTTTTTGTGACTCCTCTCTTTGGCTAGAAAAATGGCTGTGTTTTTCTGTGACTAGGTACTGACCAAACTTAATCGTTTGGTGTGCTTTCGTCGTAAAGCCTTTTTGAAATCGGACATTATCCGCTATTGAACGCAGTTTATCCCGTCTTAAATTTTATCAATTATTATTTAAAAAAATACCTAAAGTGGTATTAGGAAAGTTGTTTGAAATGTTTTGACAAAAATTACAGGTAACTTATTCGATATTTTGTAGTCATGTTGCGCGAGTTGGAACCGGGTTGGAACCGGTGTATTTCTGGATCAAACGCGCCAAACAAATGGACATTTAGGAGATATAACGATGGAATTAATCGAACAAAAAGACCATTTGTGATGTTTATGGGACATATTGGAGTGCCAACAGAAGAAGCTCTTTAAAGGTAAGGCATGAATTATATTGTTACTTCTGAGTTTTGTGTCACGCCTGGTGGGATGAAATATGATTGTCTGTGTTTGTTTGATGGGGTGCTGTCCTCAGATATTCGCATGGTTTGCTTTCGCCGTAAAACCTTTTTGAAATCTGACACCGTGGCTGGATTAAAAATAAGTTAAGCTTCATCTTGACATATTGCATGTGTATTTTCAAGAATGTTAAATATTTACAATTCTGTAGTTTGAATTTGGCGTCCTGCACTTTCACTGGATGTTGGTCTGATGGGACGGTAGCGTCTCATCTAGCCTAGAGAGGTTATAGATATGATAGGTAAATACCTTTTAGAGATTAATTCGTGAGATGGTAACTCTTTAAAGAACCGCTCTCGTGGTGCCCCCAAATCCTTATGAGTTAATTGTTACACAATTAATTTAAATCGGGTAACAATTAAACATATTTAGTTACATTTGATAAATAATATTGATATTAAAGTCCAGTCACGACACAGGAGATGTGGTGACACGTCAGAATGTGAGAATGCTGTTCACGGGCACAAACAAGAGGGACAGATGGAGATATGGAGATGGAGTGACAGAAAAGACAAGAAAGAGTTAGAAGGGAAGACGTAATGGGTGAGAAAACAAGTGAGAGAGTAAGAGAATGTGGTAGACATTGAGATGGAGTGAGTGAGAAAGTGTCAAGTGAAAGACAGAGGGCATCAACAGTGTCTCTATTTGAAGACAGCCTGTGTAAAAAAAAAAATCACATCCCCTCGCGGCAGACCTCAGTTTCAGTCAGCTGACTGACTGAGCCTCTCAACCTGCTCTGTACACTTCTCTCTCTCTCTCACACACACACACACACACACACACACACACACACACACACACACACACACACACACACACACACACACACACACACACACACACACACACACACACACACACACACACACACAATGTGAAGAGCATAGCATTACAGCCAGAAGAGGACTGGCCACCCCTCATAGCCTTTCTAGGGAGTTTTTTCTAGCCACCGTGCTTCTACACCTGCATTGCTTGCTGTTTGTGGTTTTAGGCTGGGTTTCTGTACAGCACTTTGAGATATCAGCTGATGTAAGAAGGGCTTTATAAATACATTTGATTTGATTTGATTTAGCAGGTGGTGTCAGAGGAAGGCCTTAAAAATAGTCAAAGACTCCAGCCACCCAAGTCACAGACTGTTCCCTCTGCTACCGCACAGCAAGGGGTACCAATGCACCAAGTCTGGTACCAACAGGACCCTGAACAGCTTCTCCCCCCAAGCTATAACACTGCTGAACATTTAATAAAATAGCTACCCGGACAATCTGCATTGACCCTTTTTGTACTAACTCTTTTGACTCATCACATATGCCGCTGCTAACCTGTTGCCATGTCACTTCAATCCTCCCTACGTATATGTACATGTCTACCTCAATTACCTTGTGCTCCTGCACATCAACTCTCTACTGGTACCCCGTGTAATGTAGCCAAGTTATCATTACTCATTAAGTATTTATTTCTTGTCTTGTTATTTTTCTCTCTGCAATGTTGGGAAGGGCCTGTAAGTAAAGTCATTTCACTGTCAGACTACAGCTGTTGTTTACAAAGCATGTGACAAATAACGTTTGAGTTGATTTGATTATTGAACGCAAAGCCGATTTCACAAAGCTAGCTAGTTGCTAAGAAGCAGACACGTTCCCTGTGTGTGTGTGTGTGTGTGTGTGTGTGTGTGTAGGACTAGACAATCATATACATGGATTTGAGGTGTGTGTTCCTGCTGTCAGTAATAATTACCGCTACAGGGGCTATTCTGTCTCCGTTACTATGGTAATAGTCGTCAGCGTGAACGACAGAAGCTCATTGATTGTTATCATTCCGACAGAAGCTCATTGATCGTTATCATTCCCGTTTTATTAGGGGACTGTAATGTGATACCACTAACTGTGTCCCTTAAATGCTTTCTGTACCGTGAAATGACAATGCTTCAAGGCTGCAGTGCCCCTTTGCATTAGCGTAAATTATTGTCAGCTCCAAGGGTTTATAATGGGTTTATAACCACTGAAAACAGGCGCTAGCTGCCGCACACATTGACTTTCCGGAACAGCTGCCCCGTCACTTTTGTTTATTTACACTTTTACAAATATACAGAGTGCTGTGGTAGCTTTGGCTGGTAAACGTTGTAAATATAAAGTGCCTTTTGCCTTCTTGCAACTGACATTTCCATTTCCATTCCAGAAAAAAAGCTCAAACGTCTTTTTCTCAAAAAACTAAAACTTCATTGTTTTTGCGGAGCTTGATGGCTGCCCTTCAGAAGGCCTGAGCTTGTCTTCGTCTTAAGATGTCATCTCCTCCTAGAGTTTCCTCATCAGCAAGGTCAGGAGTCTCTCAGTGTGAGGCCTTCCTGAGAGAGGTTATGTATTCACAAGGAGACAAGGGTTTGTGTCTCTCTCTCTCTGTGTGTGTGTGTGTGTGCATGCGTGCGAGCGTATGTGTGCGTGTGTGTGTGCATGTGGGGTATTTGGGAAGTGGCCTTCAGTCTGACCCTGGGAGATAGAAAAGCTGAGTAAATAATTAATCAGATTCCATTAATACCAATAAGAAAATAAATATGAGATTAGTCCCATGCAAATCAGTTATCTGCAATGATTGCAAAGGTGTGGATTATGACACACACACACACACACACACACACACACACACACACACACACGCACACACACACACACACAGTGTCCCTTCCATTACAGACCACAGCAGAACAATGTTATTCTCTGTCATTAAATGTGTTACATAACAGGTGGAAGAGGCCATCCCACACCAATCAGACATCGCCAAATTGTGAGTGGGTGGTCTTCACTCTGCAGTATCTAATTAGCAGAATTTACACAAGTTATGTAAATTCAACGATCATATGCACAAGTTATGTAAATTCAACGATCATATGCACAAGTTATGTAAATTCAACGATCATATGCACAAGTTATGTAAATTCAACGATCATATGCACAAGTTGTGTAAACTCAACGCTACTCATTCGCAACATGGCTCCTCTTGCATGACACCAGGTTGATGTAGGTCTACAGTATGTACATTTGTACCGTTGAAAGTTGGGGGTCACATTTCCACGGTGTGAGGCCACCAACAGATTTCCATCAGAAGCCAATATTGTTTCCCTGTTCCCCTTACGGCTGTGAAATGGGCTTTGTTGTTATCCATTAGTGTTTCATATCCAGCAGCTGTTACATGAAAAACCCCTCAGCACTCCCACTGTGGTGGGGGCCCAGGTGAACGCACACATCTCTCACACACACACACACACACACACACACACACACACACACACAAACACACGCACACATGCAAGAAAGCACACACACATGCACACACACGCACACACTCACACGCATGCACACCACCATGCCCTCAAGGGTGGGAGATAGCCAGGCTTCCGGATAAACAAGCCGGTGTTAGTTACTATGGCAGCCAAGACTACCTTACCTCCTGGAACATACAACACAGAACATCTAACATAGAACACAGAATTCAGAACATGTAACATAGAACACAGAACACAGAATTCAGAACACATAGAATGGACAAGAGACCACTAACAGTTTAGTCAGTGTAACCCTGTGTACTATCTGTGCAGGAAGATATCATGTTGAAGCTTGCCTAAGGTAATTCAGATGTAGGATCTTCATTTGAGCCAATTTGCTATAGCAGCAAAATGTGAATATTATGTGGATTATAATTAATGGACATACAGTATTTGTAGGGGCTGATACATTTTACCTCAGGAAAATCAAGTCTGAAATTTCAAAGTGGAAATTAGAAACTTCAGCAGTCCTTTTAAACTCAAATACTCTACCATTGCAGGAAAGTTATCCTGCAACATGTAGATCAAATTAAGATTCTACATCTGTACGCGACAAGTACACTATATATTCAAAGTATGTGGACACGCCTTCAAATGAGTGGATTCTGCTATTTCAGCCACACCCGTTGCTGACAGGTATATCAAATGGAATGGCCTTACTGAAGTGTCTTTCAACGTGACACAGTCATAGGATGCCACCTTTCCAACAAGTCAGTTAGTCAAATTTCTGCCCTGCTAAAGCTGCCCCGGTCAACTGTAAGTGCTGTTATTGTGAAGTGGAAACCTCTAGGAGCAACAACGGCTCAGCCGCGAAGTGGTATGACACACAAGCTCACAGAACAGGACCGCCGAGTGCTGAAGTGTGTATTGTGTAAAAATCGTCTGTCCTCGGTTGCAACACTCACTACCGAGTTCCAAACTGCCTCTGGAAGCAACGTCAGGACAAGAACTGTTCATCGGGAGCTTCCTGGCGGATGCCAGGAGAACGCTACCTGTCCCAATGCATAGTGCCAACTGTAAAGTTTGGTGGATGAGGAATAATGGTCTGGGGCTGTTTTTCATGGAAAGCCTGCATAGAGCCCTGACCTCAACCCCATCGAACACCTTTGGGATGAATTGGAACGCCAACTGCAAGCCAAGCCTAATCGCTCAACATCAGTGACCAACTTCACTAATGCTCTTGTGACTGAATGGAAGCAGAAATGTTCCAACATCTAGTGGAAAGCCTTCCCATAAGAGTGGAGGCTGTTAGAGCAGCAAAGGGGGGGGGGGGGGGCAAACTTCATATTAATGCCCATGATTTTGGAACGAGATGTTTTATGTGTCCACATACATTTGGTCATGCAGGTGTCCACATACATTTGGTCATGTAGTGTATGTAATATATGTGTGTAGCCTACCTTAGATTGTCACTCTGTCTTCCAGTTGTAGTTCTTTCAGGATGTTCCTGACTATTTCATATATGAACCCTCTCTAATCTATGACCCTGTGGGCTTTCACCCGGGGGCCTGCTTTAAGTGTGTGAGTATTGAGTCAGCAACATTCAAGCCTGAGTGCCAGCCTGTTCTGTTTGTACTTAAAGCCAGCTTGTTCCTTTGGCAAAACAAATATTTGACGGCGTTGTTGTTTACAGAAACAGTACTTTAAAGAAGGGCACAGTTCAGGTCAATGTGGGTTATGTTTGTTTGGAACATCACTACTCAATGTAAAACATACTTCATCACTAACATGTCGGGGGCTATCGTATTGATAATAGCAGTAAAAAAAAAATAAAAATCAACTGTACCTTTTGGAAATATAGAAAAAGTGATAAATCAACACAGTTTTGCCATGATTTCTACAGCTGGTGTCTCTGACAACATGATCAATCTGCTTTATGCACTAGCCAATTCCAAAACAAACTTTTTCCAAACAAACATCAACAGTACCTGTGCACAGGGAGTTTGTTCTCTGGGCACCATGATTACTTCAGACCAACGATACTTCAGTTCAGTCCGATTAGTATCACAAAGTGTAGAACGGAGAGTTGAACGGAGAGTTGCAGAGAAAGGAACACAGAGTACATTCACTACAAGATGCTTTTCTACAGTCTCACCCAAAGTGTAAAGGGGTTACTGTGCATTTTACAGTAGCTTACAGGTCGTTTACTGACAGCTCGGTGGGGCAGCAGGTAGCCTAGTGGTTAGAGTGTAGGGACGGCAGGCAGCCTAGTGGTGAGAGTGTAGGGACGGCAGGCAGCCTAGTGGTGAGAGTGTAGGGACGGCAGCTAGCCTAGTGGTTAGAGTGTAGGGACGGCAGGTAGCCTAGTGGTTAGAGTGTAGGGATGGCAGGTAGCCTAGTGGTTAGAGTTTAGGGACGGCAGGTAGCCTAGTGGTGAGAGTGCAGGGGCGGCAGGTAGCCTAGTGGTTAGAACGTTAGGCCATTAATCGAGAGGTTGCTAGATCAAATCCCTGAGCTGACAAGGTAAAAATCTGTTGTTTTGCCCCTGAACAAGGCAGTTACCACACTGTTCCTAGGCCGTCATTGTAAATAAAATGTTGTTCTTAACTGCCGAGCTAAATCAAATGTGAAATTCTGTATTTCATATTACAGTAGACCTACTATATATATATACGGTATCAAAGCAAGTAATGTGTAATGAGACAGTACAATACCTTAAAGTGGAACTGACAGTGTTCTAAGTACTTTGCAGATATGAAACAAACAGACAATCACAATATCAGTCAAAAATATAACATTTCCAGTTCATGCTGCAAAACCAACTTAATAAGAGTTTTTAAAAATAGGTTCTATTTGACTCAAAATTCCATGACGTACACTAAGCATCAGAACTCAGAATAAGACCCAGATGCAGACAGCTAGAATCACAGATGTTTATTGAACCAAACAGGGGGCTGGCAAAAGACAGGTCGAGGGCAGGCAGAGGTCCATAATCCAGGGCAGTGTCAGCAAGGTACAGAACAGCAGGCACGCTCGGGGTCAGGGCAGGCAGGTTCGTAATCGGGTCAGAATCAGGCAGGTACAGAACGGCAGGCAGGCTCGGGGTCAAGGCAGGCAGAATGGTCAGAGCCGAGGAAAATTGGAAACAGAAACTTGAGAAAGCAGGAAGATGGGAAAGCATGCTAGTAAGACCTGACAAGACGAACTGGCAACAGACAAACAGAGAACACAGGTATACATACACAGGGGATAATGGGGAAGATAGGTGACACATGGAGAGGGATGGAGACAAGCGCAAAGACAGTTGAAACCGATCTGGGTGTGACACTAAGGCATTGTTGGCAGAATAGATGTATGCAGTTCAATGCATGATTTATATAATTCATCAATACATTTATTGGTTGTACAAAAAATATGAATATCAGGTTGTAAATCACAGCAGGCCTAACATTAGTACATAGTTTCTGCCTCCACCCATTCTGGAAGCACTGTTTCAGTTTCAATGGTTAGGAATTTCACTACAATCAAACTAGCAAGGGCAATGATAAGTCAGTCATAACGTGGCTAATAGGCTAACCTATTTATTTCTGTAGTTCTTTATTTAGCAAGCTAAAAACACAGAGACAAATGTTAGCTAGCTAGCCTCTGGGAGGCATGCCATGTGATTGGAGGAGTGGGTGAGTGACTGACTTTTACCCCAGTTATGTTTTTTAGGTAGGTACAGTTAGATGCAGATGTCATTTGTAAATAGCAGGTGTAAAAAGCCCATCCAACTACCTCATCCCATACTGTTATTATTATTATTTTTATTCTCATTTGCACCCCAGTATCTCTACTTGCACATTCATCTTCTGCACATCTATCACTCCAGTCTCTATCACTCCAGTCTCTATCACTCCAGTCTCTATCACTCCAGTCTCTATCACTCCAGTCTCTATCACTCCAGTCTCTATCACTCCAGTCTCTATCACTCCAGTGTTTATTGCTAAATTGTATTTTGTTTTGCCACTATGGCCTATTTATTGCCTACCTCCCTTATCTTACCTCATTTGCACACACTGTATATAGACTTTTTTTCTATTGTGTTATTGACTGTATGTTTGTTTTATTCCATGTGTAACTCTGTGTTGTTGTATGTGTCGAACTGCTATGCTTTATCTTGGCCAGGTCGCAGTTGTAAATGAGAACTTGTTCTCAACTGGCCTACCTGGTTAAATAAAGGTGAATTTTTTTGGGGGGTTAACTAGCAAAAAATGTGAATCGCTTTGCTAGCTATGCTGAACTTGAACGATTTATGAAGTTAGCATATCTCTTGCGTTCGTAAATTCACTCTGGCTATCTACTCCGATTTCAGAGCACTGCCCTCGGAGTATGCCAGAGTACAGAATAACTGATGAATTACGAACACGCAACACCCGCTGAATATGTCCGGTGTCAGTAAACTTAAGTAAAAAAAGTATCAGTCATGAACGCTCTAGATAACATGTAAATTGCATAACCAGCTCTGCTAGGATGAGTAAAATGGTCAGAGAGAGGTGTTCTGTCATTTGTGTCTGGAAGTAGCTAGCTAGCAAGCTAGCCAATTTAAGCCAGTTAGTTTGTTTGCTTGATTGCCACTGTGAGAAACGCCCGGCCCAACCCTACCTACTCCTCAGCCAGAGCGTCCAGTGTCAATTGTGCAGTGTGTGTTCTGAATGCTTAGAGCGAAGCACTCTGAATTCATAAACAGACAATCTGACAATTCTCTGAATGTACGAACGACTCAGAGCGCACTGACACACTGGAGGCAATTCATGAACGCACCCTTAACTATTGGTTAATCAAATGTATTTGGCATTGATCAAATGGGCGAGCATGCACCCATTCGGCTGTCAAAAGGTGGGTTGGGAAAAGCATGCATTGGCAGGCAAACTGCAGAAGAACAAGCAGGCTACTATCCCCCATTTTTATAGCCAACTAGCTTAAAAAGTTAGAGAGAGTTCATCTAATGGTTCCTCGTTAGATTTAAGTTAATCTTGCTCTGGCTAGCATTAGTTGTTAAGGTTGTTAATGATGACGATGTACATAACTAAGGGAGAGAGCCTAACTTTTCATGGTTGCTTGATCAAGAGGACTGTAAAAGGATGTACATATTTTCAGAAATCAGGTGGCTTTTGGCAAATACATTCTAATGATCTAAAGTCACGCTGTTGCAACTGCCTGTAAACACACAGTCCAGTTCAAAGTGAATGACGGCAGGTCCTTGTGGCAAATGACTTATTTGCATAAAGGCTTACTGAAGCTCTGATTGGCTATGGTGCATTGGTCTGTTTTTATTAGGTTTTATTTCTTGCAGTGTCTATTACTTGTCCAAACGCACAGCCTTTTCCCACTCCATTTTGCCATAGCATTTTGAATGAACACCTGCTGTTGTATATCCCCTGCACCTTCAAGACAATGCACCATCATTTACAATATGCTGAAGTAAAACGTTTCAGAGTATTTTACTGTTGAGAATTCCCCCAAAATACTGTATAATTTACAGTGTACCATTACAGTGCAGTGTCTAAGCTCTCAGACAATCGATTGGAAACCAGACTGTGTCACCAATACCCTTCCCCAAACACTATTGATCATATGGCCTAACCCACCTGCAGAACGGTAGGGGAGACCCGAACACACAGATGGCCGTAGTCGTGTTCATTAGGGCACACCTTAGCAAAGTGTTTTGCAGAAGAAAACTAAGCAAATGTTTCTTACTGGGCTGAACACAAGTGCTGAACACAACCTAGCTACACCAGCTGACAGGCAAAGCCAGAAGCAGCCCGGATTCCATCACGTTCTGTCACCCAACAACAGTGGCAAATGGAGGATGGGGAGAGAGAATAACTGGAAGGAGAAAGAGAATGACTAGAAGGGAAACAGGAAACAAATGAAAACAGATTAGAGTGATTCATATATTTATCAAGCCATAGCAGACACATTAGATACAGACGTAGGATCTTAATTTGAGCCTAGTTTGCTACAGCAGTAACAGTAACAGGAAATGTGAATTATTATGAGGATTATAATTAATGGACACTTTTCGTAAGGGAAAATCAAGTCTGAAATGTCAAAGTGGAAATTTCAGAAGCCTTTTCAAATCTCAAATACACCACTGCATTGCAGGAAAGTTCTCCCACAACAGGGTAATCAAACTAGGATTCTGCTAGGAGATAGCAGGGACATTCAAAGACACAAACTACTGTACACCAATCCCCCATATATATATATATATATATATATATATTCTCGCTCTCTCTCTCTCTCTCTCTCTCTCTCTCTCTCTCTCTCTGTGTTGAACCTGTGAGAGCATCAACTTTGTATTCAATTAAAACGGAGAGGATTACTCATGAAACATTTTGGCTTAAAAGTGTGTGTGACTGTGTGTGTGTGTATTCTATTTCATTCTCACGCCTCTAAAGTAGCGATAGCTTTCAGTTCTGATTCCAATTCCGCTTGCCTTTATGTGGTCAGCCAACAGTCCTCGATCTTGACGTGAGTCATTCCTGTGTCATCTAAATCCTTCTGACTGAAACCGTTATCACACGCTAACTGGAACCCACTGGAACCCACTGGAACCCACTGGAGCCAAGTCATATCTGTGTTCACGCCTGAAAGTAACTGAAAATAGTTAGCCTTTTGTTGCTGTTGTTTGGTGGAGTTGAGGATATGGCTAGGGTAAGGGTTGATCTGGGGTGTGGACATGAAGCTAGGGTTAGGGTTATGGATATTGCTAGGGTAAGGGTTGATCTGGGGTGTGGACATGAAGCTAGGGTTAGGGTTAGGGATATTGCTAGGGTAAGGGTTGATCTGGGGTGTGGACATGAAGCTAGGGTTAGGGTTAGGGATATTGCTAGGGTAAGGGTTGATCTGGGTGTGGACATGAAACTAGGGTTAGGGATATGGATATTGCTAGGGTAAGGGTTGATATGGGGTGTGGACATGAAGCTAGGGTTAGGGATATGGATATTGCTAGGGTAAGGGTTGATCTGGGGTGTGGACATGAAGCTAGGGTTAGGGATATGGATATTGCTAGGGTAAGGGTTGATCTGGGTGTGGACATGAAGCTTTTTATTTTTTCATTTAACTAGGCAAGTCAGTTAAAAACAAATTGCTATTTACAATGACGGCCTACCAAAAGGTAAAAGGCATCCTGCAGGGATGTGGGCTGGGATTAAAAATAAAAATATAGGACAAAACACACCTGACAACACAACATGATAGCAGTATAACATGTCAACACAGCATGGTAGCAACACAACATGACAACACAACATGGTAGCAACATGGCAGCAGCACAACATGGTAGCAACACAACATGACAACACAGCATGGTAGCAATACAACATGGCAGCAGCACAATATGGTAGCAGCGCAAAACATGGTACAAACAGTATTTGGCATAGACAACAGCACAAAGTGCAAGAAGGTAGAAACAACAATACATCACACAAAGCAGCCACAACTGTCAGTAAGAGTGTCCATGATTGAGTCTTTGAATGAAGAGATTGAGATAAAAGTGTCCAGTTTGAGTGTTTGTTGCAGCTCGTTCCAGTCGCTAGCTGCAGCGAACTGAAAATAGGAGCGACCCAGGGATGTGTGTGCTTTGGGGTACTTTAACAGAATGTGACTGGCAGAACGGGTGTTGTATGTGGAGGATGAGGGCTGCAGTAGGTATCTCAGATAGGGGGGAGTGAGGCCTAAAAGGTTTTTAGAGATATATGGGTATACAGAGATGACCAGTTTACAGAGTAGTATAGAGTGCAGTGATGTGTCCTATATGGAGCATTGGTGGCAGATCTGACGGCTGAATGGTAAAGTACGTCTAGCCACTCGAGAGCCCCCTTACCTGCCGATCTAGAAATTACGTCTCCGTAATCTAGCATGGGTAGGATGGTCATCAGGGTCAGTTTGGCAGCTGGGGTGAAAGAGGAACAATTACGATAGAGGAAACCAAGTCTAGATTTAGCTTTAGCCTGCAGCTTTGAAATGTGCTGAGAGTAGGACAGTGTACCGTCTAGCCATACTCCCAAGTACTTGTATGAGGTGACTACCTCAAGCTCTAAACCCTCAGAGGTAGTAATCACACCGGTGGGGAGAGGGCCATTCTTCTTACCAAACCACATTACCTTTGTTTTGGAGGTGTTCAGAACAAGGTTAAGGGCAGAGAAAGCTTGTTGTACAGCGGTTAACACAAAATCCTGGGAGGGGCCAGCTGAGTATAAGACTGTATCATCTGCATATACATGGATGTCAGAGCTTCCTACTGCTTGAGCTATGTTGTTGATGGGGTATGCGCAATGCAATCGGGAGTACGCCAAATAAAGATGCGATTCACATTTTCAAACGGTCCAATCAGATTTTCCAACAGGGCTATACATTTGGGTGATGTTTTTCTCTCGCCTGAGTAGCCTCGTTTCACTGCCACAAATACAATTAAACCATCTAGTGTTCACAATACAATGTCAAATACAGGTAGCCTAGTCAAATAATTAAACTCCAATCACATGAACCGTTACTCTCTCGCGGGAACTCCACTAACGGTCCGTATGGAGCCAAACGTAACTGCTGCTCGTTCCGTTTGCTCGAAAATGGATAAATGGTAAAAAAAAAAGTAAGGCCCGCGTCCATAGAGACACATACCAGCTCTACTGGTAGTACTGCTACTACAGCAGCACTATACCTGCACCTGTCGACGACACAAGTTGTTCTGCTTCCACAAGCACATCCACTGCTAGCATCAGTAATTCTACATTTGTTGTTAGCCCAGCTAGCATGGACACTGACAGTTGTGAGTCTGATGCAGCCGGAGAGCTACTGACCCCTTACCCAGGAAAGTACAGAACAACAGACAGGGACGTTGGACCATCGAAGAGACGCAAATATGATGAAAACTACTTTGATTTGGGGTTCACCTATTTCGGGAGTAGTGCCTTTCCTCAGCCACAGTGTGTTATAAAAGGACTATCTCACAACTCAATGAAAACTCTTGCGCAGACGTTTAGAAACAAAACATGGCAATTTGAAAAATAATCCACGGGAGTTTTTTGAGTGAGAATTAAGACCCTTTTCGAGTAGTAAGACATGTATAAAAGCAACAGATACCAATAATAAGAAGGGTCTAGAAGTGTATTATGTGGTGTGCTACCGAGTGGCTAGGACAGGCAAGCCCCATACTATTGTGGAGGACTTAATTCTTCCTGCTGCCCTAGATATGGCTGGGACAATGCTGGGGGAAAAGCCCCCAAAAACTATTCAGACAATGTCTCCATCAAACATCACTATTTCACGACGCATCAGTGACATGGCAGGAGATGTTTTGAAACAATTACTGCTTTGCATACAAGCCAGTGAATTCTATGCGTTACAGCTGGATGAGTCCACAGACGTGGTGTGCCTGGCACAGCTCCTGGTATATGTACATTACGTTTATGGGCGGTCATTTAAGGAAGACATCCTCTTCTACAAACCACTGGAAACCAGGACAACAGGAGAGGATATTTTTTAAAGTAAAGGACAGCTTTGTGACATCAAATGGACTTTGGTGGTCAGGATGTGTTGGTATCTGTACTGATGGAGCAAAAGCCATGACATTGAGACATGGTGGAGTGATAAAGCGCGTGCAAGCAGTTGCTCCAGACGCCACTTGGGTACACTGCAGCGTCCATCAAGAGGCTCTTGCTGCCATGACGTCAGGGCATTCATACTCGCGCTTCGCAGAGCAGACCTGTTGTGAAGGAAGTTGGCAAAGAATTGAGTTTGTGTTTATTTAGGACCTCCCGCCCCCACCTACCATCAACTAATTATGTCAATGCGGAGCTATAAGGAGCCCTCCGCAATGTTATAAAATTTGGGAGGCCTACGGCCATTACCGAATCAAGCATAAATTGTGTTTTAGGGTTGATCTAGGGTGTGGCCATGAATCTAGGGTTAGGGTTGAGTGGATGGCAGGTAGCCTAGTGGTTAAGGCTGTTAGGCCAATAAACAAGAGGCTGCTGGTTCAAATCCCGAGCCGACTAGGTGACTAATATATCGATGTACCTCCCCTGTATAAGAGTGCCTGTTAAATGTAAATGGTCGTGGACATGGTAGGGTTAGGTCACGCAACATCTATCATGAAGTCTTATTTTCAGTAGCTGTACAAAAATAGATTACACTTACAATACAGTCACAATGACGTGCACAAGAGCACAGCATCAGTAGTAGACGAGCTATTCAAACATGAGAGTGGTTCCATGGTGTATAGACTGCATCATGTCCTTGTAGACGAGCTATTCAAACATGAGAGTGGTTCCATGGTGTATAGACTGCATCATGTCCTTATCTATTTCACCAGGGCTTTAATAAACAACACATCCACCTTCTCAAAGTACACAACAGGAGCAGACATGTCTCTCTCTCACACACACACACACACACACACACACACAGATGATGTGCTTAATTCTCCCTGGGTTAAAATGATAACCCCCATCTACCTCTCTCCTCATACTGGTTGTTTTTCTCTCTGTCACTGGAGCTCCTTGGCAACCAAATCTGCTCTCTCTCATGTCATCTCTCTGCTTCATTCATATTTTCTCTCCGACCCAATTTCTCTGGTTTGTGCAGCATAAAAAGCCATGGCACAAAGGCAATTTTTCACAGCGCTTATCCTTTTTCCTACCAGACAAATTGTGCAAATGAAGAAGGGTTGTGACATAATAAGCCCCTGCTATTTGAATTATGACATATTGTACCGGTAAGAGCTGCTCAATGCATGTGTCATGGTTGTTGATTTGAGGTTAAGGTTGAGATGCATACAGTCAATTGCATGTTTACGGCTTGTGTTCAAATGATAGCTGCAATATACTTTCCGTGATATTCCTCAAATAGCAAAAAAGTTGAAAATGCATTCAATATAGTCTTCAAAGGGAAGTAATTGTAAACTCAGCAAAAAAAGAAACATCTCCTCACTGTCAACTGCGTTTATTTTCAGCAAACTTGTAAATATTTGTATGAACATTACAAACTGAACAAGTTCTACAGACATGTGACGAACAAAAATTTAATAATGTGTCCCTGAACAAAGGGGGGGTCAAAATCAAAAGTAACAGTCAGTATCTGGTGTGGCCACCAGCTGCATTAAGTACTGCTGTCACACCCTGGTCAAAGTATTTTGTGTTTATCTTTATTTATTTGGTCAGGCCAGGGTGTGGCATGGGTTTGTGTATGTGGTGTGTATGGATGGGGGATTGTAGCTAGTGGGGTGTTCTAGCTAAGTCTATGGCTGTCTGAAGTGGTTCTCAATCAGAGGCAGGTGTTTATCGTTGTCTCTGATTGGGAACCATATTTAGGCAGCCATATTCTTTGAGTTTGTCGTGGGTGACTGTCCTTAGTGTCCTGATGTCATTGTTCTGTGTTAGGTTACACAAGTATAGGCTGTTTCGGTTTTCGTTAAGTTTATTGTTTTGATAGTGTTTGTGTTTAGTGTGTTACTTCATTAAACATGGATTGCAATAGACACGCCGCATTTTGGTCCGACTCTCCTTCACATACAGAAAACCGTTACAACTGCAGTGCATCTCCTCCTCATGGACTGTAACAGATTTGCCAGTTTTTGCTGTGAGATGTTACCCCACTCTTCCACCAAGGCACCTTCAAGTTCCTGGACATTTCTGGGAGGAATGGCCCTAGCCCTCACCCTCCGATCCAACAGGTCCCAGACGTGTTCAATGGGATTGAGATCCGGGCTCTTCACTGGCCATGGCAGAATACAGACATTCCTGTCTTGCAGGAAATCATGCACAGAATGAGCAGTATGGCTGTTGGCATTGTCATGCTGGAGGGTCATGTCAGGATGAGCCTGCAGGAAGGGTACCACATGAGGGAGGAGGATGTCTTCCCTGTAACGCACAGCGTTGAGATTGCCAAACCTGTGCAGGTTTGTTACACGTGGTCTGCCACTGCGAGGACGATCAGCTGTCCGTCCTGTCTCCCTGTAACGCTGTCTTAGGTGCCTCACAGTAACGCTGTCTTAGGCGTCTCACAGTAAGGACATTGCAATTTATTTCTCTGGCCACATCTGCAGTCCTCATGCCTCCTTGCAGCTTGCCTAAGGCATGTTCACGCAGATGAGCAGGGGCCCTGGGCATCTTTCTTTTTGTGTTTTTCAGAGTCAGTAGCAAGGCCTCTTTAGTGTCCTAAGTTTTCATAACTGTGACCTTAATTGCCTACCGTCTGTAAGCTGTTAGTGTCTTAACGACCATGCCACAGGTGCATGTTCATTCCTTGTTGATGGTTCATTGAACAAGCGTGGGAAACAGTGTTTAAACCCTCTACAATGAAGATCTGTGAAGTTATTTGGATTTTTACAAATTATCTTTGGAAAAGAGGGTCCTGAAAAAGGGACGTTTCTTTTTTATTTCTGAGTTTATATGCTGCTGGATCAGGAAACTAAACACATCAAATCATTACAATATGAAAGTGACATACCTTACATTGCCGAGTGCTCCAAAATGCAATTTAGAGAAGGAGAATGTTCTGCGAGACAGATGGGTGAATACGAATGCTCTGATTGTAAAACGCTTTTGAACCATCCACCAAGACTTCAGCTTAATGATCCGGGTTGCCATGGAGATCAACTTTGGGAAGTATTGATTATTGTCTCTGATACACTAAGGAGAGTCCGATTTCCAAGTCTGAGTTCTGGATCGTGGCCAGAATGATCCCACTCTGGCTTTGTAGCTCAATTGGCTGGATGATTAGAACCAGGGGCCCTCTCTTCGTGTTGGCTCGATGCCCTGGAACACACTCATCGGGATATCCCCAGGCTGGAACACGCAGCCTATCAATTAGTTTGGGACTGTCTTTATTGCCTGAGAGTAACTACCGTAAGCAAGCACTGTTAGTTGTTTTTGTAATTTTATCAGTAATTTACTATATTAATCAACAGTGTGATACTGTATAAACTGAATACAGTAGATTACCATAGAATGCACAATAAAATGCTGTACATTTGTTTTACAGCACCCTGTAAGACCTTTCTGTAATTTCAACATTAAAACACTGTAGAATGTACAGTAAAATAGCGGAAATGGGTTTTACAGTAATAATTATGGTGCATTGTGGGAAAATTTTGTGGGCGAGGAAAGTCTCTGGGTCATTAACATATTTTACGGTGTGGCTTGTAAAAGGCTATATTTGTTTCACCCGTGAGTAAGAATGCTGTACCCACAAAGACTACTGTAATATATTGTAGTTTATGACGTCTACAAATCTTGTCCTGAAACTCTGTAGAAACGTACTGGCCAATTGCTGATTTTAATTTAGAATAGTTTTGGAGTGCCAAAAACCCTTTGAACGTTGATGGGTAATTGGCGTTGTTGTTTTTCACTCATTAACATATTTAGAGGTGTGACTTTTTGCCAACTATATTTGTTGCACCCCTTAGTGAGCGAACAGTACCAATGTAATTGATACAGTGCCTTGCGAAAGTATTCGGCCCCCTTGAACTTTGTGACCTTTTGCCACATTTCAGGCTTCAAACATAAAGATATAAAACTGTATTTTTTTGTGAAGAATCAACAACAAGTGGGACACAATCATGAAGTGGAACGACATTTATTGGACATTTCAAACTTTTTTAACAAATCAAAAACTGAAAGATTGGGCGTGCAAAATTATTCAGCCCCCTTAAGTTAATACTTTGTAGCGCCACCTTTTGCTGCGATTACAGCTGTAAGTCGCTGGGGGTATGTCTCTATCAGTTTTGCACATCGAGAGACTGACATTTTTTCCCATTCCTCCTTGCAAA